>NC_135442.1:21145280-21237780 GCF_051991255.1 Vanacampus margaritifer
CTATTCACGAGGGATAGGAGTCGAACCAGGCTGGTATTGGCAAATTGCCAGGAATAATTGATGTCCCCCCCAAAGGTGATATAATTTGTGATTTTGATTTTGTGAGGGATGAAGGTAAAATTGCCTATATTAATGGTTTAGACCACAAGTATACCACGAACCGATTTATTCTTAAACACTTTAACAGCATTTTATGCAATTGCTAACATTAAACGTTACTGTACTGTACGTACAGGAAACAGTTGACAGAAAATCGCAGGTGTCTGCTTTGCTTGCTCTTATCGTTGTCGTCCAGTCGGCACCTTCTGTACTTCAAATGTATGTATGTACTACAAAAATGAAAGTGTTCAAAAACTTCCTTCTGAAATGTTAAATGGTACTTCATTTATATCGCGCTTTTCCGCCTTACAAGGGCCCAAAGCACTTTACATTCGACTACAGTAATTTCTGGACTATAAGCCGCTACTTTTTTCACTTGCATTCGACCCTGCGGCTAATACAAAAGTGCGGCTTATCCATCAGATCACAAGGGGGTGCTCTATACAGGAAGCGCAAGAGCGTCAGGCAGTGCAAAACAAACTAAGTGAGCCCAAATACAGTAGGAGAGACAGAAGGAGAGCAAGACAATTTGCACCCTCATTATGTAAAAGAAACTAGCAAGAACCCGGTGCGGTAATTTTAATTAAAACACCCGCAGCTTATAGTCGGGTGCGGTTTATATGTGTAACAAACTCAAGTATTCCCCAAATTTAGCTAGCACGGCTTATAGTCAGATGTGCCTTATAGTCCAGAAATTACTGTACTTATTCACCTACTGATGACGCAGCATCAGGAGCAATTGGGAGTTCAGTATCTTGCTCAGGAATACTTAGACGTGGTCACATTGGCATGGGATGGAACCCACAACCTCTGGTTTGGGAGTTGACCACTCTGCCACTCAGCCACGCCGCCCTCCTGGGCTACTTTGTCTTATGTTATCGCAAAAGGGGTTTTACCGAGCCATGCGCTGACTATTTTGTGTGTTGAATGCCGATTTGCTGAGGGTGTTTGAACGCAACTGTAGCCATCTGTTGGAGCTATGTATTCCTATTAGAATGAAACCGAATGGCCAACCCGAATGACAATACTCCAAACAAGCACATCAGTTTGAATAAACAGGCTAATTCCGAATGAATTTTCATTCAGATTCAGAGGGGTGGTGTATTCCTTTTACCATTCTGATAAATCAATCAATAGATCAATCAATCAATCAATCTTTATTCAAATAGCACTTTTTATACGAAAAAAATGCAACTCAAAGTGCTTTACATAGTTATGGGACTGCTGAGCGTAGCAAGCAGCACATATTACTATCCTACAAAAAGGGGTTTATTGTTGCGTAAATTATTATGGGACTGCTTTGCGTAGCAAGCAAGCAGCACATATTACTATTCCTAGAAAAAGGGTTTATTGTTGCGTAAATTATTATTATTATATCATCTTCCAGCGATTTTTCCGCTTAAATGCGGCCCGTACCGTAGATCGCACCGGGACAAATGAGGTATCAAACGATGCGGCTCGATCGGACTCGGTGCGGCATTATTTTTCTAGGAATTCCCACTTACCATGGTGACGCAATACCCCCAAAACTACCCCAAAAAGTGCCATAGGAATGAATGGGAAATGGAAAGACAAAATCACACACCTAAAGCACCTTTTTCCAAGACACGCTGCGCGCGCATACGTTATCCGACCGATACGAATTTTAGCTCATTTTGTAGGAATTTTTCCCATCTTTAGCTCAGTGTCGAAATCTTTTTTAAGGAATGAAAGCTCTCCCCTCTGTGCGGGTTCAAAGACAATGAGTGAATTAGGCTTCTACCGCCACTCTGTTGACCAATTAACTTTAGAGTGGCGGGAAAAAAGAAAAGTCTACTTCTATTGGCAAAAGTTTCACTTCAACTCGTCACCATGGCCACAATCTTTGCTCACTAGACGTCAAATTCTCACATTTTGTAGTCACGAGTGTCTTCTTTCTGACAAACTAACTTTCATTTGGCTAAGGTGTCATTTAGTACCTTTATTTTCCCTTTAAGCTCGGACAAGTCGGACCAACTTGCCTATCTCTGCCATGTTAATTTCAGGCGCCTTCCTCTCTCCATTTCTGATAAATCATAAGTTTTTAACCTGCTCTCATTTGGTCATTTTTGATCCGATTAAAAAAATGAGAACATGCTCGTGTTCCCCAAACCCTTGCCGTTCTAACGAGCCATTTCTTGAATCTGTATCTTGAAGAGTTAAGTCGTGGGAGGCTCTTCTTTGAGGTGTGCGTCTCTCATTCAATCTCAATGCAATGTGGGTGCGTGACGTCACTTCAACTCGTCACCATGGTCACAATCTTTGCTCACTAGACATCAAATTCTCACATTTTGTAGTCACGAGAGTGTCTTCTTTCAGACAAACTAACTTTTATTTGGCTAAGGTGTCATTTAGTACCTTTATTTTCACCTTAAGCAAGAGAAGTCGGACTAATTCGCCTGTCTTTTACATGTTAATTTCAGGCGTCTTCCTCTCTCCATTTCTGATAAATCATAAGTTTTCAATCTGCTCTCATTTGGTCATTTTTTATCCGATTAAGAAAATGAGAACATGCTCGTGTTCCCCAAACCCTTGCCGTTCTAACGAGTCATTTCTTGAATCTGTATCTTCAACCGTTAAGTCGCGAGAGGCTTTTGTTGAAGGGGTGCTTCTCTCATGCAATCTCAATGGAATGTGGGGCGCGTGACTGCTCCAAGTCAAAAAAGGGTATGAGTTCTTAAAGTGACAGTGACATAATTTTAGATTATGGTTAACGTCCACATTTCTTGACCGATTCCAGTCATTTAAATTTTAAACTGTTCAGCTCATTTACATTTTTTAAATACATGTTCAGGGACAGTGAGATACTTTTAGTTGATGTTCATTATGGTTAACTTCCACATTTCTTGACCGATTCCAGTCGTTTAAATTTTAAACTGTTCAGCTCATTACCAAAGAGTCAGCAGTCCCATTCAAAATTTCCGCAGGAATTTTTTCTAGTTTAAAAACAAATCCCCAGCCCACCGCCCACACAATACTAATCCACCCCAAAAAATGCATAAAAAAACATTAAAAACAAATCAAAACAGCTGATCTAAGTCCCCTAAGGCTCAGTACAGGGAAACCTGGTGACGAAAACGCGATCTCAGGGAGCCGTCTATGCCAGGAGGGGCCAAAAGCCACGGCCGCAGGCCCAACCCCGGCTTCTTCCGCAGAGGGCTCCCTCTGAGGAAGCAATGGAAGAGTAAAATTACTAGACTATAATAATTTTTAAGAACACGAGACGGAGCTAAAACTATAAATAAGAAAATACTAAAAATAAAAAAAGAGAGGAATAATAATATAATATGCTAAATGTTCAAAACCTTAGTAATGGACCCAAAAATGTAAAAACAGAATATGTAAGATTGAATTTGAAATTAAATGAAAGCTAAAATAAGTGCATAAAATAGATCTTAGGTAAAAGCTACATTAAAAAAGTATGTCTTGCCTGTTCTTAAAAACATGAACATTCTCTGCAGCCCTGACGTCATGAACCCCTCAATTAGAATCCTGTCCGCACATGTTCTGTCTTGAGTTGAATGCGTAGTGACGCCGTCATTTAGGCGACATTCAGACTGCAGGCATATCTGATTCCAGTCAGATTCCTTCCCAAATCCAATTTTTGGGGTTGACTGTCCACACACTTTTTTTTTAGTAAGTGTCCAAATGATATCTGGCCCTGTTCAGACTGGGTCAAAATTATTGACCCATCTGATGCGTTGATATAGGTGTCATCTAGCACGTTTAGTGTTTGACATCATATTATTGTGACAGCGGGAAAAACAGATGTAACTTGTGGATACCCCATCCGTTTCAGCTGCCCAACTAGTTCCATGCATACGTGATAAATAAGCGCATGCGCAGAATGGATCAGGTTTCACAACGCTGCCCGGCCAATGCTACGCAAGTTCATCAATTTACGACGCATGTTCCGGCTTTCCGTTTGACAAGTTATTGTAAAACACTTTGAACATTCTTTAGTGACTATAAAAGCACTGTAGGTTTTTTTTGGGTGGCACTTGCGCACAAAAAATATGGATTGAGCACTGACGGAAGTGGGTTTTCGTCTGTCAGTGTAAACGTCACCAATCGTGTCAAGTATCGACGGACCTCTCATGCCGTAACTGACAAACGCCTGTTTTGTCGACAAATGACAGACTCAGAAAGTCCGTCAGTACTGAGCGAACGCCCACCTTTGTCTGTCGGTCCTAAAATAGTAATGACGAATTAATGGTCAAAGCGTGGGCCAGCAATATTTATTAATAATATTAATTGCCCACATCTGGTTTTTAAGTACGTTAAATATTTAATTTTTTTATCAAGCTGTTTTCATTTAAGTGTAAGAAACAGTCACAACTACTATGCTAAATAGATTACTGACCTCCATCTTGATAACTCATGGGATGTTATTGGTTACATTGATCTGCATCTGTAAAATGGCTGTTGTGATTAGGTGTAGTGGAACATGTAAACACCAGTTTGGAAATCATCACCTTACGTATAAACAGTTGACCAGAGATCCTAAGTCGGAATGATGTACAGTAAATCGTAATGACAAAAAAGTCCAGCATGTGTGTGGAGAGATGACAGAATGTTTCGCGTTTGCTCGTAAGCCAAGTTGTCTTTTCATGGAATCACGGGACAATACTGTGACTTTAGTACTGTTGCCGCTTCTCCCAAAGTACATAGATAATTAGTTGAACTTTATGTGGCCTGTTATTTCTTAACTCAGAGCGACATTATAAATGCATATTGATTAAGCCCAGTTTCCAGCTTTATGCCTTCCCCAATTGGCGTCTAACACTATATGCTGTAATAAATATCATTATGAATTATGAAATAACCCCACAGAAATGTTTTGAGTGGCATTTATTTCACCTAATGTTTTGTTAGTTTATTTTCTGCTAACTTAAGTGGCAGCCCGTTGCCATTACAACACTTTTCAGTGTAATTAGGCCGCCCTGTAAGGCAGCATCTATCAAATGTGTAGTAATTGTTCTTGGTATGTTCATGACATTAACCATGGCATGTTTAATTAAATACAAAAAAATGACGTATAAAGAGGTCACAGATTTGCTAGATGTGTTTTAGAATTTATTCTGTTAAACTAACAAATAAGAAGAAGAGCTTCATTTACTATGCTGTGAATATACGAATTTGCTGTCAGACTCAATCACCTTTTTTTTGTGAAGTCTTGACATCAGGAAGGCCAAGAACACAGTAAATGTGCTGGCCTTTGTCTTCAATAGCTTGGCTGCCTGCCTTCTCTGAAGGGGGAAAGTTGCCAAGCCATTAAGGTTTTTCCTACTGTGAGGTGTTCCTACTACCCCGCAAAAAAATGTAATTAAAGGCTGATAAACCTCTAATATGCGCTATGGAGGCTGCTGGTCATTCAAATGAGAGGAAGCTCATTCTTGACGCCTCAGACAGATCATCCAATCATGACGCACTAGCTGAATGTCTGGGTCTGGGACCCACTGGTCCATAAAGCCCCAGAGACGCTGCACGTCTGATGGGCGGGAAAAAGCCCAGAGTTTATCCAATGACGACCAACGTTAACACAAATTTGTTAACCCTTGACCACATCTAATGAGCTGTCTTGCTGTGACGTTTCAGATGATGAAGCATGCGTGGGACAGCTATCGTCAATACGGCTGGGGTCACAACGAACTTAAGCCCCTCGCCAAGAAAGGACATTCTACAAATATCTTTGGTAAGATTCCTAACAAAATACACTTCATATCATACACACTCTTGCACAAACCCTGGCTGTAAACATTTGTCCCCTTCATAGCCTTGGATGGTGGACAGGATTAGGCGATACCTCTGTTAATAACTTGGTTAGTATGCCTTTGCACAGCAAAGATTCTTGAAACTTTAAACAATACATCAATTATAGGTGATAAAATTGAAACTGGTCAATGCGCCAATGGTGACACGTTAGTCAGTGGTTGAATTGTCCTTCATTCACATCATGCTCTGTCCTTCTTAATATGAATGAGTTATTGGGCTCACCAAACGGTAAAAAAATTACAAGAATGTTGTTGAAATATTACAAGAATAAAGTTGAAATTTTGCAAGAAAATGTATATCATCGCCTCAAAACGTTGCACTATTTCACTCAGGGTCCAACGTTAAAATTTAAATGTCTGTTTAAATCGAACTTATTCAAATGAGCTCCAATTTTTTTGTGTTAAATGTTTTAAGAGTTAAATAAAACAAAGTCATGTTAATTGTTTTTTTTTAATTTTATCTAAATTATTACACATTTATTTTCAAGCCAACATGTTTAATCTTTGTTTAATTTGAGTAAAAAAAGAAAAGAAAAAGATAATGCCTGAGAACTAAATGTTGAAATTAAAGAGATGAAATTATGATAATTTTGAAATGATTTTCATAATGATTAGTTGTGTAACATTTAGTGCTGTCAAAGTTAAAGCATTAATTGATTAATTAATCACCAAAAAAACACACATTAATCATGAATTAACGCAGATTAACCGCACTATTAATTTTGACCATAGATTAGCCTTTAATGTGACAGAGGATGGTTACGTTTAAGGTAGCACAGATTGTGTTTAAACAATAAACATAATTTCATGCATTAAAGTAAAGCATTTAATGAATGTTTGCGTATCACATTTAGAATATTTGTTCATGTCAAAATATCGGAGTCATTTTTATTCCATTTTAAATTATGCAAGTAATTAACTGATTAGAAAAAGAGGAGGATGAGCGTTTGCAATGGATCAAAAGATGTTGAAGATGTCCTCAGAACATTAAATGTCAAAAGAGTTATCACATAACCGGTGCTCTTCAAATTTGGCGGGGGAAAAATTGTAGATAAAAAAGCGATTTATTATTAAGCAATTAATCGTGATTAATCAAAATTCTAAGGTGTGATTAATCTGATAAAAAAATTATCGTTTGACAGCTGTAGTTACATTACATTCTTCTTTTGGAACAACATCAACCTGTATCAGTGAGAGGGTACTTGAAGATATGAAGAAAGGGTTTGATGGTCCACATCACCAAAAGGTTGGGGAAGGGTCACTGATGCAAAGCAAAACTTATTCCATTGCTCTTTTACACAAAAATGACCTCGCAACATAGGCTGCTTTCCATATTGATTGCAAGCGTAGTATGACCCAGTTTGAGGTTGCAGCAAATTGTAAGCAAATGCTTTCATTCCCTGAAGTCACCTTGTTTACACATTATGGACATCTTACTGGTCCACTAAACCTGCTTGTCATTGTTTCAGCGCCCTTAGGTGCAGATCATGTTACATTAAATACTGTACATCATGAATGACTTGCTGCTATACGTTAGTCAAGTTGTGTTTTCTTCTAATCTCCATAGTACAGTGATTCTCAAAGTGTGGTACTGGTCGCACATAGAATCCCTCTAGTGGTACATGAAAGAATCACTGTGGTCTTGAACTCAGGGCCCGGGAGCCATGTGTAAGATGATGTTTTGCAGCTATCTGCTTGACATAAGTTTACTACTTGTACCTGTGTAGTACTTGGAGAACTAAGTATTATTATTTTGTCCGTGCGTGCGTGCGGTCAAGTAGCACCGGGGGTGAGGTCATGCGGCCGTAGGCCTTTGGCGGACCCAGCCTTGTGAATTTGGACAGAAGGTACACAAAGGTGCACAAAAGCAAGCCACACCAAAGAAAATGGCTATCTAGTAAATTAAGCACAGTGGATATTTATGTAGAGTAGCTACTTGCTGTGCTATGATATAATTATTTTGCGGCAAATGTTGATCACATACCTTTTGTTGGTCCCCAGTTTTTATAAACACTTTCACCATGGTGTGAGAGGACTCTTAAATAATGACATTGTTTGGCTTGCATAAGCTGTGAGACTTGTGCACTAATGAAACTGCCGCGGTGACTGAGGCGCTTTGAAAGATGGAGATAATAGAACAGGAATGGGAGAGAAAAAGTACATTGAGAAAATAAGTGTGTTTAGTTAAGGCTTCAGTTGAGGCAAGTAGAACATATAAATTGTACATGCAACTGTGTGGGGAGAAAACGACAGCAGCATTTTCATGACTAGCTTTAGCAGGGAAGCTCAGACTTCGCTCTCCCCAGCCACTTCAACCAGCCCCTCCGGCGGTGTCCCAAGGCGTTCCCAGGCCAGCAAAAAGTCTCTACAGCGTGTCCTGGGTCATCCCCGGTGCCTCGCACTGGTGGGACATGCCTGGAACACACCTTTCCAGAGAGTCGTCCAGGAGGCATCCGAACCAAATGCACGAGCCACCTCACCTAGTTCCTCTCAATTCGTGAGGAGCAGCGGCTCGACTGTGAGTCCCTCTCGGATGACCGAGCTTCTCACCCTAACTTTAAGGGACAGCCCTGCGGAGGAAACTAATTTCGGCAACTTGTGTCCGGGATCTTGTTCTTTCGGTCATTCCACAGCTCGTGACCATAGGTGACGGCAAGAACGTAGATCGACCGGTAAAGCGAGAGCTACGCTTTTCAACTCAGCTCCTTCTCAGAACAAAGGATTGATACAGAGTCTGCATCACTGAAGACGCTGCACTGATCCACCTGTCGATCTCTTTCTCCATCCTGCCCTCACTCGTAAACAAGACCCCAAGATACTTGAACTCCTCCACTTGGGACAGGATCTCATCCCCGACCCGGAGACGGCACTCCACCCTCTTCCGACTACCATAGTCTCGGATTTGGAGGTGCTGATTTTCATCCCAACCGCTTCACACTCAGCTGCGAACTGATCCAGTGAGAGTTGGAGATCACGGCTTGAAGAAGCCAACATCATCCGCAAAAAGTAGAGATGCATTGTTGAGGCCACCAAACCAGACCCCCTTAACGCCTTGGCTGCACCTCGAAATTCTGTCCATAAAAGTTATGAACAGAATCTGTGACAAAGGGCAACCTTCAAGTCCAACCCTCACTGGGAACAAATCCGTCTTACTGCCGGCAATGCAGACCAAACTTAGACACTGGTTGTACAAGGACCAATCAGCTAGTATCATGGGGCTCGGTACCCTGCAGACCCCACAGGACTCCCTGAGGGACACGGTCAAACGCCTTCTCCAAGTCCATAAAGCACATGTGGACTGGTTGGGCAAACTCCCATGCACCACCACCCCAGTTTGCCAATCCAGAGGCACTGTCCTCGATGTCCACGTGATGTTGTAGAGGTCTGCCAACCAAGACAGCCCCACAATATCCAGAGCCTTTAGGAACTCCAGGCAGATCTCATCCACCGAGGAGCTTCCCAAACAGCTCAGTGACTTCCAAACTACCCCACTGACTCACAACGTCCCGAGTCGAGGTCAGCAGCACCCCATCTCCGCTATACAGTGTTAATGGTGCACTGCTTTTCTTTCCTGAGACGCTGGATGGTGGACCAGAATTTCTTCAAAGCTGTTCCGAAGTCGTTTACCATGGCCTTGCCGAACTCCTCCCAAGACTGAGTTTTTGCCCCAGCGACCACCGAAGCCACATTCCGCTTGGCCAACCGGTACCTGTCAGCTGCCTTTGGAGTCCCATAAGCCAAAAAGGCCCGATAGGACTCCTTCCGCTTGACGGCATCCCTCAGGGTTCGGGGTTTGCAGCCACGACAGGCACCGACCACCTTACGGCCACATCTCCAATCGGCCACCTTAACAATGGAGGCACGGAACATGGTCCACTAAGACTCAATGTCCTCCGCCTCCCCGGGACAAGGGAGACGTTCTGCTGGAGGTGGGTGTTAAAACACTTTCAAACAGGGGATTCCGCCAGACATTTCCAGCAAACCCTCACAATACGTTTGGGTTGGCCAGGTTAGACCAGCGTCTTTCCCCACTATCGGCGCCAACGCACCACCAGGTGGTGATCAATTGACAGCTCCGCCCCTCTCTTCACCCGATTGTCCAAAACATGCGGCCGCAGATCTGATGCCACAACCACAAAATCGATCATCAAACTGCGGCTCAGGGTGTCCTGGTTCCAAGTGCACATATGGACACCCTTATGTTTGAACATGGTATTCGAATCACGCCCCTCCAGGTCTCACTGTCACTGCCCACGTAAGCGTTGAAGTCCCCCAACAAAACAAGGGAGAGGGAGCGCTCTCCAGCACACCCTCCAAGGACTTCAAAAAGGGTGGGTACTCTGAGATGGGGTTTGGTGCATATACACAAACAACAGTCAAGACCCGTCACCTCGTCCGAAGGCGGAGGGAGGCTGCCCTCTTCATCCACTGCGGTAAACCCCAATGTACAGGCACCAAGCCGCAGGGCAATAAGTATGCCCACACCTTCTTTGCGCCTCTCACCTTGGGCAACTCCAGATTGGAAGAGTCCATCCCCTCTCGAGAGGATTGGTACCAGAACCCAAGCCAAGCGAGTCTGACTATATCTAGTCGGAACTTCTCGGCTTGAGTTCCTTCCCCACCAGACAGGTGACATTCCATGTCCCAAGAGCTTGCTTCAGTAGCCGGGGGTCAGACTGCCAAGGCCCTTGCCTGCCACCCAGCTCACAGTGCACCCGACCCCTTTGGCCACAAGTGGTGAGTCCATGGAAAGGGGGACCCACATTGCCCTTTTCGGCTGTGCCCGGCAGGGCCCCATGAGTACAGGCCCGGCCACCAGATGCTCACCTTTTAGCCCCGCGTCCAGGCGGGGCTCTAGATGGGGCTCCGGTGACCCGCTTTTGGGCTAGGGAAACCGCGATCCATTTTTATTAATCACCATAAGGGGTCTTTTTGAGCTATGATTTGTCTGGTCCCTCACCTAGGACCTGTTTGCCATGGTGGCCATGCCAAGGGCATAAATCCCCAGACAACACAGCTCATAGGATCATTTGGGGCACTCAAACACCTCTACCACAATAAGGTGATGACTCACACTTGAACTTACTTTTTCATTTTGTAAATAAGGATAAAGCACTGCTGCAAGCACACCTCCTGGATGTGCCGAATCAGTGTTGCCTTTGGTGAGTAATAGATTAATGAATTGTTCAAGTATTCATTTATCCAATTAATCAACATATATTTTGATAATTAATCAATTAATCGTTTAGAGACCTTGTCTTGCTTGATTGTCCAAATCCTCGAAATTTCATCCTTTCGACAGTAAATATTCTCAGATTTTTGTATTCCTACATCGCACCATCACAAACGCTCAACTCATGTTCGGTCTGACTGCAACATAAGGCAATCTTGTTTACATCTTTTAAATGCATTGAAATGATTTATTTTCATGCATACTGAGGGCACAAATAAACTGTAGATTGTTCTTGCTTTCATAATAAGTACATAAGTATATATTTTTTTAATCATCACGATGGGGCTGGGCAATAAAACAAATTATTTCAATACATCGTCATTTTAAAAATCGAATCGTTGAAAATTTGCTAAATCATTAAATCGATTTTTGTCTTCTAGCTGTTGTTTTTAGGTTCTGTTACATCCAAATGTTTTTGTGAGTTGTAATTTTGCACAAGTGGTTTATTTGATTAAAATCGATTAAAATCGTAATCGTCCTGAATTAATGTTTGCTGTTAAATTGTGAACCTCACTTGCTCTTTCAGTCATCCAGAGCAAGACATAAGGCAGTAGTCCTGAGTGCACCTACTGCTCCATCAAAACTGTCTCTTGGCAGCTGTTTTTTTGGCTTGCCTCTCTTTCCACTCTTAGCTGGGCTCCGATTCTTGGACAAATGATTTACTAGATTAAAATCGACTAAAATCGTAATTGTCCTGAATGACTGAAAAAAATCGAGATTTTATTTTTTGGGCCATATCGCCCAGCCCTACATCACCATATTTCCCCTCAATATTCTTAATGTTTTATTGCTATTAAATTGTGAACCTCACTTGCCCTCTCAGTCATCCAGAGCAAGACATAAGGCAGTAGTCCTGAGAGTGCTCCTACTGCTCCATCAAAACTGTCCCTTGGCAGCTGTTTTTTTGGCTTGCCTCTCTTTCCACTCTTAGCTGGGCTCTGATTTTTGGACAAGTGGTTTATTAGATTAAAATCGATTAAAATCGTAATTGTCCTGAATGACTGAAAAAAATCGAGATTTTATTTTTTGGGCCATATCGCCCAGCCCTACATCACGATATTTCCCCTCAATATTCTTAATGTTGTATTGCTGTTAAATTGTGAACCTTACTTGCTCTTTCAGTCATCCAGAGCAAGACTTAAGGCAGTAGTCCTGAGTGCACCTACTGCTCCATCAAAACTGTCCCTTGGCGGCTGTTTTTTTTGGCTTGCCTCTCTTTCCACTCTTAGCTGGGCTCCAATTCTTGGACTCTGTGTGTCTGAGGACATCTTGTCACTGCCACTGGCCTTCTGTATAGTTCCTCTCTGGAGCTCTTGGTAAAAATGGGCAAGAAAAAACAAAACAGACTTGTGTGATATGCAACATATCAACTAGTACAGATTAATTAATGCATTCCCATCACATCCCCTAATGGATGATGCAAGAATTGCATCAAGGTGATATTTCTGACTCTATCAGCCTCTGTCTTTGTTGTTATCCTCAATGGTTGCCATGACGACCAGAAGTACAACTGCAGGTTACGTTGTTCGGTCTAATAGTTGAGCCAACTTTTCAAGCGGCGGCATGCGGCCAGAGCACTTTGCTTGTCCTCCTCGCTGCCTGTCAGACTGCTGTGTATTTTTAGTGATTAATTCGTACCTGTCTGTATTGATGATCACTTTGCAAGTTGCTTGCATTTTGAATGGAGCATAATTTAAGAAAAATGAGCAGTGAAGCTCACAAATTCATCATTGCTGATAAGAAATGTCAGATTTTCAGTAGTTAATTTTCAGTATGTTCAAATTATTTCACTGATAATTGTGGGTTTCACTTTGTTTAACAGATTATCTCAAATTGTGGATAAATACACCCAAAAATCTCAACAGGAAACGAAAAAGCAAATATAAGGTTTTTGTAGAGTTGAGGGTCTAAATCTGGGATCTTCAATAAAAATTCAGAGGGGCCAGGGATTTCTCAGGGGAATGGTCTGGACCTCAAAAAGTTTCAATTTGCGTAGTCAACTCATTCAATTCAGCAGCCCTTATTTGAAACTCATAATGTCTGAGCTGGGAGGTGGATTGTTAACCAACCTACCTCGTGACAAAGGGGCAGTTTTCATTCAAGCAACATTTCTGGTTTTGCTGCTTTTGCAAATAGAATGTTTTGTTTTCCATGAAAAAACTAATAGAAAATAGTTTAATTTATGTTAAAGTCAGATGACTGTAAGATAAATGAAACTAGTTTGATCCTGCTTAAAGACCACAGCGTACACACATGTGCAACAAGTGTATTACCAAAACACAGAAATACAGTGTTTCTGAACCACACACAAAACGCTTCACATTAAAAAACAAACAAAAAATACACCAATAAGCTAAACATTTCGGGCCTAAATTTCAGTACAAGGTGCAATTTTGGTGCTTGTAACATAAATTAATAAAAGAATAAATGAATTAATGAACACATAAATAAAGCTGGAAAACAATTTGAAGTAAAGCAAACAACACAGGCATCTCAGGTTAAGTTTAAAATGCAGAGGACCTTTGTTATTCACGGGGTGGATACGGACCATAGCCATGTATAATTGTTGCCCATTGAAATGCATCGAGGAAAAGAAACAACCAAACCCCAAAAAATTGAACCCAATTTGTTTTTGCATTTTCCACACCAAAAAATGTAAAAAACCTGGCAAAAATTGGGGGAGAAATTGTGTGTGTATGTGTGTGGGAGGGGGGGTGGAGGGGTTCCACAAATATGCAAGTACATAGGATGCCTAATTGCGTGTATGCGGTGGGCCACTGTAACACTAAATCTAAACATGTTGATGTCCATTTCAAGTAAAAAAAAAAAACTGATTTTGTTTACCTATGGGTAATAACGTATTGGCAGCTGCATGATTGACACATTCCTTTATGATCAAAACGTTATGTTCATGTTGACAATTACACCAAAATACATGCTATCTGGAGTGAGCTTTCATTAGACCCAGAGTCTCGCAGCATAGGACACACAAAGTTTGAGCCAGCTTCCGGAAGAATAGAGATTTAGTTGTCTGTCTATTTATTCTTAAAAACTTTGTTTTCCGATTCAGCCTCTGAACTTTGAAACAAGCCATGTTCTACTTCCCCCGCACATCCTGCAAATTTCTCCTGGTAAAAAAGCGGTTTGATTGCATGTAGCGGTCTGTGGGAGAAAAAAAACACAACGTGACAATGTGCATGAAATACTTTAACAGCAATTGACGATGGGTTCGCATGAGACCTTAACTTCATCCGCACCCGGAATTACAATGAGTGCAGAAGCCGCATTGCACGAGTTCCTGTCCATATCAGAGATGGACTTTGAACACAATTTCTAGGGAGCATAAGTGGTACAGATAATGGATGGATGGATGATTGAGGAAAAAACAAATATTTTCCCCTCTTGAGTTTTCCATCTGTCTTGTGCAGGTAATTCTCAACTCGGAGCATCAATTGTGGACGCCTTGGACACGCTGTACATCATGGGCCTGCACGAAGAGTTCAAGGATGGGCAGGAGTGGATTGACCAGAATCTGGACTTCAGTGTGGTGTGTACCTAACTATGTGGGGTTTTTTTTCATTACAAAATAATTATTGTAACAGTAGTTCCAGAATTTCGTCTGCACTAGTGACCGTTTCAGTCAGAAAAAGATGCTGGGAAACTACAACACCTGAGGAGAATAAGGGTCTTCTTGTATTTACTTTTTATTTAAAAAATAAAAATAATTTTTTTTAAGGAGAGCTCAGTATTGTTCATTCGATTTGACATCATCATTGCTTTTTTAAAAAATAAATAAATAAAATAAAACTTTTTTTTTTTAAATGTTTTAAATATATATACATATATATATATATAATATAATATATATAATAGTGGAGCCAGCATTAACCAGAAGTGCTTGTATTTACTTTTTAAATGTTTCAGCCATGTTCGCATGTTTATTCAAGTGGAGACTGAGGGAACCCCAATGTAAAAATTTTATTTATACAATTTATCATACCTATTCTCTGTTCCTTGTCCACGTGGTGACAGCGTTTTCGGCATTCAATTTTAAACTGACTTTTGAATTTCCTTCCTTCCATATTTTTTAATATTCAAGCTGTCTCCTGCTCCCCACTGTCCTGCTCTTTCTTCTGCAGAATTCCCTGGAAATGTTTATTCTGTCCATCACTGTCTCCCATGTGCTCTTCCTTCTCTTGTTCTCTTGTTCTTTTGTATTCTTTTTTCTTAATACCCGTGTTGACATTCCACTTGCCTCATGTCTTGTTACTCAAGATGGGAAAGAATATCTAACGGTGAGATCACTGAGTCACACAGAAGCTTAATTAACCTCTGAGGACCACGTGGCAGTGTCCTTGAATAGAAGGAAACGCTAGTAAAACGATGGAGATCAGTTAAGAAATAAAATTGACACAAGAAGCGCAATCTCACATCAACATTAAGACATGATTTTGGGAAAGAGAGGTAGTAGAAGAAGTTAATCCAATGCTCACTGAAACTCACTGGGAAATTAAAGTAAACGTAACGGAAAAGTGCTCAGTGATGAAATCAAACAGTCAAACTGTTTACATAGTGGTTTGTTTTTCCGCGATCCGGCAACTTTGTGATGCTAACCGCTAGTGCTGGGCAATATGACGATAATCGTGAAGACGAGCATCGGCTGGCTAATACTGCACATAAACACGTTGCGCTTCCGCTCCTAAAGTCAATAATGATGATAGCCTCCACGGTGGCGTATTAAAGTTGCAAGTACTGACATTCTCATGAAGCAATTACGAGAAGTGATTAACAAGCGAGAAAGACTGAAGAACCGTGCTAACTTCTATTCTACTCGGGAAATATTAGCGTGGACGTGGCAATATGTGCTTGGGTGATCGATTACACTTCACAAAGGTCTCGTTGGAACCGTGTTAAAGGGGAGCGTATCCAACTTTGAACAGCAAAATATCAGGCAATTTAATGAGTGTCTGGAGAGAGAAACTAATGCTGCACACTTAGCAAATTCATGCTACACCGGTCATCGGTAAACAGGAAGTGATGTGATTGTAATGACGTCATGTACGTCAGCCGGGAGGAGGATTAAACGTTTATTAATATTGATAAGCAAGTCAGAAAATGGATGGATATACTAAAGTGAATACATTCAATATCACTAAATGTTATTTTTCACAATGTAGTCCTGAGTTTTGATTTTGACTTTTCAAATCTACACGAGGTCATTAGTTTTTATTATTTTTAAATTAATTTCTGTGTAAACATTTTGTATCCCTCTTATTTAGATTAATATATTTTGTGAAAAATATGTCATTGTGCCTCTTCTGTTTGCATTTGATAATTGTATATAGCAGTACTACTAATGGATGCATTTCTAATTTGATACACATCTGTTTAATGTCACTTAAACATAAAATGAGAAAACGTAAACAGTCATAGTGTGTTGTAGAATTTTTTTAAAGAATAACTGAAAATATATCGTTATAGGCTATTTATCATGATAGAAAATTTTTTCCATATCGCCCAGCACCACTAACTGCAAAGCTAAGAGCTTGTGAGGTGTGCCCGTCTTGCCGAGACCACGTATGCCCATTGACCAATCCGAGCCATTCACGGCAAAATAATCAGAGCCTACTGTTAATCATCCATTACAACATCTGTCCATCCAGCTGACTCCATTCCAACAGTCAACTCCAAACCTTGTCACAATAGTATAATACAGTTCAGCCTAAGGAATAAAATAAATGTTAAAAATAAAATACATCATACTCACCAGAAATGCTTATCTATATACAAACTCTATTCTCTTTTGCTAGCAATGTTGCTATGGTCAGAGAGCTACAGTATGTAGTTGTTGCCACGATGAAAGTGCCGAATAAATCCGTTACCGGGATGAAAAGAAGCTAGGCAGCTGCAAGCGTTGTCCGAGTAATCCTCACAATGTCCAGGTTTCTTCTTCTTTTTTGTTGTTGTTGAAAATCCACCTTGAAAATGAAATTTCAGTCATGTACAGTTTGTTGTCCTCTCCACACTTCATGCTGTAATAAAATCCCACTTGAGTACCTCTGAACCAATCAGAGGATGGAAAAACGCTGACGTCCCCCAAAGTCTTTCAGTGGGCTTTACAGTGTTCCTTCGTTTTCCGCTGGGGTTAGGTTCCAAAAAATACCCGCAATAAATGAAATCCGCGAAGTTGTTAGCTTTATATACATATTACATTTATTATAAATGTTTTAAGGCTCTAAAACCACACATCTTATACACTTTTCTCATTGAGGCATTTACATTTTCTCACATTTCTCTCTTGTTTAATCATTCTCAATGTTCAAACCTTCATAAATTTTATAAAATAGGTACATTACTGTAAAAAAAATTCATGCAAAATTGAACTAAAAAAAATCTGCGATACAGCGAAGTCGCGATAAATGAACCGCGTTAAAGCGAGAGAACACGGTATTAAAGTTCTGTATATTTAACATGTAATTTGATTGGTTCTAGTTCTTAAAAATTAAAAAAGTACGTTTCAATTGTACGGGGCCTTCAACTTGGAGTCTGGAGGCGTTGGCAAAGTTAACACTGATATAGCAACGCTTGGAAGCTGAAATCTGATTGGACAAAAAAGAATGACTGCTAGATGCACAGTAAAGACAAATAATAAATAATAATAAAACACAAATGTCTTGTGGAAGAATACCATTTAAAATATCTGGTAGTACCGCCAGTTTGTGTTTGTTTTTTTGTACATAGTAGTGTGTGTAGTGCAATGCAAAATGTTGTTTACATCTATGCTCCTCAGGCAGTGCCATGAACCAGTATTAGCACACAAGGCACTGTGAACATGCTGCCGCAAACCCATAGCATTGCTACAGTTCCAATGATCTTCATTCATTGTTCAGACATTTTTACTGTTGCATCTAAAGTCACTCTTATCACAGGAAAAACTCACAAACTAATTATCCTTTAGCACATGCCATGCACAGAACACAGAGTGTATTGTTTCTTGAATTCAGCTGTCAATTGGCCAGTACAGCAATAACAAAAGTGCATTTTTAAATCCCACTCTCCAGGCATCCCTAATTAATTTATGTTCAATCCAACTGTTATATTATCAAGCGTGTGTGGATTGATTATGGCCGGAGAGTGTGGCACAAGGATGCCGATTGGTTATGCCTGGAGAGTGTGGCACAAAGATGACTGAATAGAAAGACAACAGTTGTTACTGACTCAGACACTGCTTTAGTGTAGCAATGGAGCTAACGCAATACCACACTGAATTGCTGCAATTTTCTTAAAATGGCCAGACAAAATGATTTTGTAGACCATTCTTCACAAATGAGCTTGTATGTTTTTGACTATATACAGTACAGATAAATCATTTTCTTTTCCATATGTCTTTCCATCGCTTTGGCTGAAACTATATAAACATTAACAATAATTTTAACTGCTAACAACTTAAATTGAGAATTTGGTAATGAGTTGACTAATGTACTAAATAACCCCGAATGACTCATCACCTTTACACAGACTCATCACTTTTACACTTGTTTGTATTGTATGTACCCGGAAATCCATCGTCATCACATTAGTCCGAGGCTACACATGCACCCTACGAATCTCAAACATTTCCAAAAATTTCCAGTTGACAAATGACCATCAAAAAGATCAAGGTCACACACGTCACCGCTGGCGTCGAGTTTGTGTAAGGTGGGCCCTCGCGTGATGAATCTATCAGCAAAACTCTAGGTCCAGCGCGCTCACAAATTTCATCTAATTAATTGGCTCCATTCATTATTGCATTAATAAGTCTTGTGAAACTGAGTTTTTCAACTGACACTGTGCTGCAGACATGAAGTAATTAATTAGTGCAAGCGGTCAAAAGAGTTAAGTTTGAGCTTGATGAAGTAGATTTAATTACGCCGGAACATGAACGTGTTCGTCATGGAAATTTTTACATGGAATATATATACCGTAGTCAGCACTTTTGTGGTTGCTCATTCAATACAGCCAAATCCATTTGTCCAAAAAGTGTGGCAATCTTGCCACTGCTTGAACTCAGCAAGACAACCCAATAACAGATTAAATTGGTTATGAAATATTGGACTTTTTCGGCAGCAAGATCAAAGTTAAGATGGACTGCTGCTTCTGCTTTTGTAGAAATAGCTGCTTGCTTTGTGGCATCCGTCTAGCTCCTCCCACCACATATCATGGGAACTCTGTTGTACTTGCATTGCACACCTGGTAGTTGAGTGGGGTGGGATAAGTGAGACAGGACTGCACCTGTGTTAAGTGAAGCTCCAAAAAGTGGGTGTAAAGTTTGCTTTAATTCTTTATCCTTATGATCCTTTTCTATAAAGAATGCAGAAAATGCCTCTTGGGGGAATTCTAGCTCATAATAGATGCACTAAGTAGGTTATATATGAATGACAACTGAGTTTTAGATAATTTCTACTGCCAAACAAAAAGCATTTGAGAGCCTCAAATGCCTTCTTCTCAGTTGAAACTAATCTGTTCACATCCTTTGTAGGAAAGTATTTCTTAGTGATTGCTATTAAACATAATTCATTCATGTTGGCCCCGAGCAAAGAGAATATGAACTGACTTACTGTATAGTGGTGTACCATTTAAAAAGCCTCCCTCCAAATCCTCTATCAATTTTCCATTTTTATGCCATCCTCCAGTTAGAACACTTTGTACCAGCTTTATTATTTACACCCTTTGAAACTCCTCAATGTCGCCTTACTTTGCTCCACTGTTTAATTTAAAGACGTATGTTGCAGCCACTCCCCCCCCCCCCCCAATCTGTCAGTTTGCAGCACAAAATCCTCGCCAGTATTTCTATTTACAGAGGGGCCGAAGAGGGGGACCCAGCTGCAAGTCACCCTGACAGGCAGAGCATATTCCCGAGCTAGCCCACACATGCCAGTCCGTTTTAACTCAAGGTCAACTGGCTTGTCCTTTCCCAAGGTGCCATTGTTGGGAGCGGTGGAAACGAGCAATCAGCAGTTTCTACAAGTGAAACGAGTCCTGCTTGTTTTTTTTGTCCTACTTTTTTGCATGATATGCTGTTTGAATCTTTTTTTATTACTCGATTAATGGATGGAATCATCAATAGGATAATCGATTTTCAAAAGATTCGATAGTTGAGTCAGTCAAGTCAATCAGTTGAAACATGTAAGAGAAGTGGGCAAAAGTATGACCCCCCTGTATATGTGCAAAAATTTGACAAAATTGAACATTCAAAAAATAACTCACTTCCTTTTCATTTTAGCATAAGGCTCCCAGAGACTATTTGTAGGTCTTGGGCTGCACCGCTTTTAAAGGGGAAGTCAAGTAAAAAATATATCTATAAAAAATTCCCCCCCAAAAAATTCCAATATGTTTATGTGCCCCACTAGTCTAGGCATGGTATTCTGATTAATATTGTGTTTGTGGAGTATGAATTACCCTTTTACCGCCCAAAACATCAATTGATGTAAGGACACGCCCACTGTATACCGGCAATAACGTCAATTGACGCCACCTACTGTACGTTTTTTTTTCTCAATGGGGAGTGCACTGTCTTGTGCAGCGCTGGTCTGATAATGGGGTTGTGAAAATCCCAAAACACCCACCAACTATGGCTAGCAGATGGCAGCATTGTATCTCTTTTCAATGGGCTCCCAAGTGTCAAATTACATGAAAACATGGCGGATCTTAGGAAATGTTTTCAAGGATGACGTGAATGACCAAAGCGTTTGTCACATTAAATCTAATTTACAAAGCGTCACTAAACAAAAAATAGTAGTGTCAAAGTCGCTGTTGTGCAGAAAATGTATCTTTTCACAAAAAGTTTGTTTTCTCCATATATTTTTTTCCATTTTCGCTTGATGTTACTCAAATTACCTATTTTCAAATGGTGATTAAGAATGAAATAAGGTAGAAACATACTTTTTTTTCTAATGAAAGAATGGAATCCAATCTTTCATGTGGTATCCACCATGTTTATGTAGTCATTGCACACAATATTCTGTTTGCCTTGAAAGATGAGCGAAAATGCTTGAAATCGTCTGTCTCTCTCGGGATTGTCTCTTTGAATAACGTTTGGCAGTAAAAGAGTTAAGCAGAAAAATCCACCTGGTTTTAGCCATCTCAGGGGTTGGCCATTTTGTCAACTGAAAATGACATCACAGTGCCTGAGGGCTCAGCTTGTGAATGTCACATGACCAGACCCAGAAAACTGGTGAGCCGTGACGGGAAAAATGGAAGCCCCTTGAGATCGATCAACTTGAGTGCCTTTAAGATTTATTCCATTTCTTTTTCCTAGAAACTAAAAGCTTAGATGGGAACTGTGAGCAAATAACAAATATTTTTGGGTCCCTTAGTTTCCACAGCATTTCCAAGAAGGTTCCGGCTCATAAACTGCATGAATTCCTGCAACCATGCTGCTGTCATTGCTTTCACTATCACTCTGTTTTGTTCTTTTGAGGGAGGATGGAGTGATGCAAATGCAGCAATTGAGTGCACCTGCGTGTCATCAACATACAGTTTCACTGTGCTTTGCAAACAAACATAAATTAAGCTTAACCTCTGCTCACGCCTCCCATCCTCTTCACTTACAGTTATGAGCTCCATTAGAGGAAGGATTCTCGATAAAACCTTGCACTTTTCATTTCCGGCGCTGTGCGATTATGACAGACACGTGACAGCTGTGAGGGATATAAAGTAGTTTTATGGCTGTTTATAGTAGTGTGAATCTGAAATGAAACACCGCAAGAGCGCAGGCCTTCATCAAGGCTTTAACATCCCGGTTGACTTTGGGCTAAAGGTGGTTTTCACCCTGGACTGGTCACCAAGCAAGCACATGGCACATAAGAGACAAACAGCCATTTGCAATCACATTCACAACTACAGACAATTTAGAGTCTTCAACATGCATATGGCGAGTATCTAGAGAAAAACCACACAAGCATAAGAAGAGTCGAACTCTTCACACAGGATGGAGCCAGGATGGATTCAAACCCAACAACCCCTGAACTGTGTGACAGATGTGCTGCCCACTTGACAAATGTGCCGAACGTCTGAACACCAAATGCTATTCCTCCCTTCCATTTTCTAGATCTCACTAGTCAATTTCTGGACATACTCACAAGTCCCACTTAAATTCACACCTATTAACATTGTAGTCTTCAATTAGTCTAAGAACTAGACTTGCATGGTGTAGTACTTTTACAGCATATTTTTTTTCCGTCTGTCGGGAAAACTAAGCAGACACGACTTGCCAGCGGTTATAATGTATATTCGTAGCAAATTAATCACATTTTCTTTTAACATTGCAAAATGACCATGGTCTTCAAATATTAAAAACAACAAACTGAGATACAAATAAATGATATCAGCTCTTGTGCTGGTTGTACAACTTTGTCTTAGAAAATTGAAAACTTTTTGCTAACTATTTTCTCATAAGCATTTCTCTATTTCTCTCTGATGTACTACTTTGCCGTTTCCCATTGTTGCAGAATGTCGAGGTGTCTGTGTTTGAAGTCAACATCCGCTTCATCGGTGGCCTTTTGGCAGCCTACTACCTCTCTGGACAAGAGGTCAGTCCTCACCTCTGGTTCTTCCATAACTAAACACACATTATGTGCATATAGGTGCAGATGTATTTAGACAATGACAAAGTTTTATTTATGATTTTGCCTTTATGCCAAACCATGATGGTTTTGATTAAACAAGTCAGATTTTTGTTGTTAACTGTTGCCTCACAATGTCTCATCAATTGTCTGCTGTTTTTGGAGAGGCCCATGGGCTTCTCTTGTCATCCTTGGGCGGCTTTTGCCCTCTGCTGTACAATCATTCACTTTAGTCGTCTTACTAGTTACTGCAGATAGACTTTTTGAAGGAAAACAACATACATTATTGCAATATTGTCTTGTTACCTACCTCTCAAGTCAAGTATTAGTACACCAACTTCAGCTATTATCATTGATAAATCATGATAATTTACAACACCGTTGAGATAGAGCTCTGATCATTGTTACTTTGGTTTATGGAGCAAATATTTCTCACAAGGTTTCCTTTTCTTTAGTTACATTGATATTGCAATGCATTTGTATGTATTATATCCACTGTGCTTGTGGTTTCAATCCCAGGTCATTGTGACCATGTTGAAGTATGCCTGACCAAGATACTGAATGTTATCAGTAGATAAATGGGTAGTCAAAATGTTAACTCAGCGATATGGACTAAAATTCATATTCATTCAAATTAAATCCAACATTAATCTGTCATAAGCACCAATACACACATGACCCTAGTGAGGACAAGCAGCTCAAAAAATGGATGAGTGGATTAAGCCGTTTTGGAACATGGTCACCATGAGGCAATGAAGCATGTTGTGGTGGCCTTCTCAAACCAACACTGGCCGTGTCTATATAGTCATGAATAATGATATAATAATACGATAGTTTTCTATGATTATTTCCTATTTAGCGCCTTCGTACTGTATTATTTGTGCCTATAAGAAAATACTACTTCTGTGTAGTTACTTGTTTTGCATACAATGTTATTTTTTCTTTGGTGGAATATCTAACTGAATATTTATCAATATCATTGATAATATACTATTGAGTTGTAAGTTACTTTGCAATTCCTGTTCATTGTGTCTGTAGATCCTCAAAAATTCTTTGTATTCTATTGTTAATTCCTGAAATTATGTAATACAATATTGACTCAGTTTGGACCACTTTTGATGAATAATCACTCTTAAATTTGATTAAAGTGACTAAATAACATTTTAAAGTCTTCAATTTGGCTTCTTTAAAACCTGCAGATGCACTTTTGTACAGCTTGATTTTGACTTATTGAAGAAAAAAGTGAAAACAGCCAGACACACAGTTGGTAGTTTGACAGTTTTATTGGCTTTAAAAACAGTATTTCTGGACTACCATATCGTTGCTGTCTGGCGGAAACCTCATATGTCCAAATTTGGTCAAGATCATTTTTCTGATCGATACTAATGGTCCTTCTCCACTTAGTCTGTTATTTTTACCAAGTGTTAACCAATTAAAAGGGTGGGGTTGGGAGGCAATTAAAAAGTGTGTGTGTGGGGGGATAGATGGTAGGGCTGATTCACTCCAGACCAATTCAATTTGATTTTCGATTTTCAGTTGCATTACTCATGACTTAAGAACTTATGAAGGTGTTTGTGAAGATGACGTAGGACAGACATTGGCTTTTGTGATGTCTTAAATGCGGACTTTAAAAAGTGCACGCCTGCTGCCAGCCCCGTCCGTCTTTGTACTATCATCAATGTCAGCATAATATTTATTCATTTATTTTTTACATATTAAATTATTGATTGAATGTATTTTTTGGGTAGTGTTGTGTTGATGTGAGTGTGAAATGGTATATAAGGTATAATACTATTTGAACAAAGCGGTGTCTGGAAACTCCAAACAAGCAGTTTTTTGTTGTTGGGTTTTTTGGTTGTTATGTTTTCGACTTCCTGAAAAGTTGTCATTTTCACAGTACATAAGCATTCCGCCCAACAGTGACGATATATTGTTTTTTAAAACTCTTCTTAAAATAACTGTAAAATAACAGGCTGCTCCTATTAGTGTGCCTAACATTAGAAATGAACACACACAAAATGTTATCTTGTGAGCTTTTTGATGTTGATTGTGTTTACTAAGTCACTTGGCATTCACCAAAGCTAAACCTAACGTCGCCTTTCTTCAGCTGTCTCCCATTCTCCTTCCTTCCACCTCACACTCAGCCATCCATCAGAGCATGCATAAATAAAAATAGAAGCAGTGGGAAAGGAGGGATGTGGGGCATACAAAGGCGAGAGGGTGAAAAACTGATGGAATCACAGTTGTTTGGAAGGGATGGCTGATACTGATAAGCAGAAGGTACTGATGCGAGCATTTAACCCCTCGAATCCTGTATCGTTGACACACAAAGTGAAAATCATGTGGGATCAGTCAGGATAGAAGAAAACAGCATAGCAGTAGACAAAACTGGAGGTTGAGGGCATCCGTATGATCTTTGTCCGTGCACTTAGATGTCTGCACACCTCAGAGATGAGGATGAGTCACAGATTGGTAGACTTAAGATAAGAGGGAGACATGCAGCAGGAATTCCCAAATAATGTGAGAAAGATGCAGGGTTTTCTTTTCTTTAGCTTTGGTATATTGATACTAGTTGATACTGCCTTAGAATATGTCGCGGTCAGATGATTAAAGTTTATCGACAGACACTGCTAGTGACAGCACAAATTTAGAGGTAGGGGTGAGCACTTAGATAAATCAACTTAATCATTTTGCAATGCTAGATAATGCTTATACACTATGACAGAACTGTTTTTCCATATTAAGGCTTACACACTGCACTTGCCACTGTTTGCTAAACTACTGAACAGGTAGTAGCGTGGTGCCTTTTCCCACTGGCTTGGATGTAAAGCAATGAGCTGTGCTTATAATGAGGAGGAGACATGATATAAGTAAAACGTGCGACTTTGCTATTTATATTTTCCGCTAACATTGTTATTGTTAAAAATGCTAATATCACATTTTTCTATCACTTTTGTTTTAACCATCTGATATATTCAATAAAGTGGAGATCATCCATCAGTAGCAGGGTTTACATGGAGCCTTGTATTCCAATTAGAACCACGTTAAAATCCTAAACAGAATGAAAATGCTCCATATAAACACCTCAGTCAGAATAAGCTGGCCAATTTTGATTTGTGTTCCTAGGAGTGGAATATGCCTTTTGACAATCAGATCAAAAGTTAATTTTGATCATGTAAACGGTCTGTCGGAATGTTGTCAGGCTTAGGGCTGGGCATTGTTTGAATTTGGACGACTCCAGTTCCTTGATTCGATTCCTATTCTTTAAAAAATAATGAAACAAACAGAGTTTGCATAGTTTAATAGGGCAGTTTACAATTACGCCCAAACTACTATTTTTAGAACAGCGCATGAGCGTGGCCATTTGATTTTCGAACAAGAAACACAGGCAGGCGACTGAGGGCGTGTATTTGTACAAGGCAAAACTTGTGACTTGACTCGCTATTTTGCCATAAATATACTTAACAGACGTATTATGGTTACAACAAACTTTTGCTGCTTTGGTGTCTACGGCTATGTAACTGGCTGTCACACCGCGGTGAGGGTGTCTTGTCATTTCCTGTTTTATTGTGAAAAGTCTGACTCCTCTCGTTTCAGGTCACTTGCCCTTCCTCGTGTGGTGTCTGTGTCAACCCTGATCCCTGATTGTTTCCACCTGTTCCCCATTACCCTCATGTGTTAAATAGTCTGCGTTTTCCCTGTCTTGTGCCGAAGTGTTTTCGTTTGAGCCACTGAAGCCTGCCATAGACCACAGCCTTGATACCCAATTGCCTTGTTGCCTTTATTGCCTTGTCTCGTGAGAGAACCTTTGTTTGTAATTTTGTATAGCTTAGTTTTGTTTAGTCATAGAGTGATTTTTGTTTTTGAATGTAGTTTTGAACTTCCTCCCTTTTGGAGCGCTTTCAGATAATGTTTGTATAGTCTTTATTTTCTCCCTCTCATCGAAGAGCTTTTGTTTTGTTAATTAAAAGCTGCTTTACCCTCCACCTCTTCCTCTGCGTCTGAGTCCAAAAACAGCCTCGTTGTGTCAGAACACTTCGGCCAGCATGGACTCAGCAGAGAGAGAGCAATTGATCGCAGCTTTGCGGGCTCAGGATGCCCGTCTACGCCGACAGGAGAAGTTTCAGACCGCCATGGCAACGCAAATGACCGAGCTTTCAGCTCAGATTCCGTGTGCTCGAAGTCGCACCAATAGCCCTCCGTCCGAGCCAGAGACTCAAGCTACCTTGCCGATCCTACCCGTGCCATATACCGGATCAGGGATCAAGTTAGCCTCTCCTGAGCGATTCTCTGGAGAGCCAGGACAATGCAAGGCCTTTTTAACAGACTGTGACATTCATTTTGAGTACTCCCCCCAGGCTTTTCCCACAGATCGTTCACGGGTGGCTTTCATGATTTCTCACCTGACTGGAAGAGCCAGAGTCTGGGCCACGGCAGAGTGGGCCCGCTGTTCCCCACTTTGCAGCTCCGCCCCGAAATTCCGAGCCGCTCTTCAGGGAGTCTTTGACCCAGCCTGTTCCGACCGGGAAAAGGCCCGGCAGCTAAGCAGTCTGATCCAAGGAAGGGACTCCGTGAGTGACTATGCCATACGCTTCCGCACTCTTGCGGCAGAGAGTGGCTGGAACACCACGGCGCTCTACGACGTTTTTCTCAAGGGCCTGGCAACGTCCATCCAGGAGCTTCTCATCGCAGTCGATCTTCCACCGGATTTGGACTCCCTCATCGCCCTGGCCATACGGACGGATCATCGGCTGCAGGAGGTGACGCAGAGCTGCGCTCGCCGGACCAGGACAATGGAGGGCTTCCCGCGCTTCCCAACATCAGGGGGGTCAGCTCCTCTCGGATCCCTGTCAGTTCAGTGCCAACCAGCTCCCGCGCAACCAGAGGAAGAGCCCATGCAACTGGGCAGAGCGCGGATCTCGCTGGAGGAGAGACGGCGTCGACAGCGGGAAGGGCTGTGTTTCTACTGCGGGAACCGAGATCACCTCGTGGTCGCCTGCCCAGCCAAAAGGACCCAAGAGGTGAGTCAAGTCACGACTCCGGCGGCGGTTGCACGAAGACTCACGTCAGTAAGGATCAATCATCACACCACTCCCACAGACCTCTATGCCCTGATAGATTCTGGGGCCGACGAGAGCCTAATTGACTGGGGGCTGGTGAGACATTTAGGAGCCAAGACTGAGCCGTTAATCAAGCCCATTAAGGCTAGGGCACTGAATGGAAGTGAACTATTCATTATTACGCACATCACAGAACCCATCCAGCTCCAAGTCGGCAAACATAAGGAGCACCTAGTTTTTCACGTTTTTCAGTCTCCTTCACGGACCCTGGTCCTAGGACACCCCTGGTTGTGTGAACACAATCCCCATGTAGACTGGGTAACTGGCGAAGTTCTGGGATGGGGAAAGAATTGTGTGAGCCATGGGATTGGTTCACCAAACCGAGAAGTAGACATCACCACGGTTGATCACATTTCTGTCAAATCCTTCACAGACGCAGAATACCCGAATTTGAGCACCGTGCCTCCATGCTACCATCACCTCCAGGAGATCTTCAGCAAGACCAAAGCCATGTCGCTCCCACCCCATCGTGCCTATGACTGTGCCATAGAACTGATTCCTGGTTCCACCATTCCCAAGGGACGCCTATATTCTGTTTCAGGACCAGAGAAGGCGGCCCTTAGGGATTACATCGAAACTTCCCTGAAGGTTGGACTGATTCGTCCTTCCTCATCACCAGCGGTAGCAGGTTTCTTTTTTGTGGGGAAGAAAGATGGTTCCTTACGGCCATGTATAGACTATAGCCCCCTTAATGACATTACGATAAAGAACCGCTACCCTCTTCCTCTCATGTCCTCCGTCTTTGAAAATCTCCAACAAGCCACGATCTTTACTAAATTGGACTTGCGCAACGCCTACCACCTCATTAGGATCCGAGAGGGGGATGAGTGGAAGACAGGGTTCAATACACCTAGTGGCCATTATGAATACCTGGTCATGCCCTTCGGACTCACTAACGCTCCTGCAGTTTTCCAGGCCATGATCAATGACGTGTTGAGAGACTTTCTGGACCAGTTTGTATATGTTTATTTAGACGACATACTCATATACTTGACAGATCTAGCCACTCATCAGATCCATGTTTCCAAGGTTCTTCAAAGACTGCTGGAGCACAAACTGTATGTTAAGGCAGAGAAATGCGTCTTTCATGCTGAAACCGTCTTTTTGGGTTTCGTCATAGCTCCGGGGAGGGTTCAGATGGACCCGGCTAAAACTAGGGCCGTGACGGAGTGGCCCACTCCTGTTAGCCGCAAGAAGGTTCAGCAGTTCCTCGGGTTCGCAAACTTCTACAGACGCTTCATCAGAGGGTTCAGCGCAATAGCTGCCCCTCTGCATGCCCTCACCTCCACTCTGGTGAGGTTCAGTTGGTCACCGGCGGCTGAAGCCGCTTTTGAAGCACTCAAGAAACGATTTGTCACAGCTCCGATCCTCATAGTACCAGATCCACAGCGGCAATTCATGGTGGAAGTGGATGCGTCCAATGAGGGGATCGGAGCTGTCCTGTCTCAACGCGCAGAGAAGGATGGAAAGATGCACCCCTGCGCATTCTTTTCACGACGATTATCCAAGGCCGAGCGGAACTATGACGTTGGGGACAAAGAGCTTCTGGCCGTCAAGCTGGCTCTGGAAGAGTGGAGGCACTGGCTTGAGGGGGCAAAGCATCCATTCGTGGTCTGGACCGATTACAAGAACCTGGAATATATACGCAAAGCCAAGAGACTCAACTCACGCCAGGCCAGATGGGCACTGTTCTTCAACCGGTTTTCCTTCTCTCTCACTTACAGGCCGGGGTCTCAAAACGTCAAACCCGACGCCCTGTCCCGTCTCTACGATCCTGAGCCTGTAACTAAGGAACCAGAGACCATCCTTTCGCCGGACTGTGTGATTGGAGCCGTGACATGGCCAATCGAGAGGGAAGTGAAACAAGCCAACGGGGAGGCAACCCTACCAAAAGGGTGCCCGGCGAATAGACTATTTGTTCCAGAGCAGCTGCGCCCACAGGTGATCCATTGGGGTCACACCTCGCTTCTATCCTGTCATCTGGGAGTTCGACGGACAATTTACGCTATCTCCCGGCGTTTCTGGTGGCCTTCCATGGAGCCGGAGGTCCGGGAGTACATCGAGGCCTGCTCGGTATGTGCTCGAAACAAGACATCCACCAGATCACGCATGGGTCTGCTACAGCCTCTTCCCATTCCTTCTAGACCATGGGCAGAAATTTCCCTGGATTTTGTCACGGGACTTCCTCTCTCCAAAGGAAAGACCACCGTTCTCACAGTAGTTGACTGATTTTCTAAGATGGTCCGATTCTTAGCCTTGTCAAAGCTTCCCTCAGCCAAGGAAACGGCTGAGGTCATGATTAAACACGTTTTTCGGGTTTACGGGTTCCCTAGAGACATTGTGTCGGATCGGGGGCCCCAGTTTGTGTCACGCTTTTGGAAGGAATTTTGCCGCCTAATAGGCACCAAAGCCAGCCTAACCTCAGGGTACCACCCTGAGGCTAACGGTCAGTCGGAACGTCTCAACCAGCAGCTGGAAACCGGTTTACGGTGCCTTGTATCTCAGAACCCGGCATCGTGGAGCAAACACCTGGTCTGGGTTGAGTTTGCCCATAACTCCCTGCCCACCTCTGCCACTGGACTCACCCCCTTCAAATGCGTTTTTGGATACGACCCTCCTTTTTTTTCTAACCTAGAGTCTGAAGCCTCTGTTCCCTCAGCCCAGGCCTTGGTCCGTCGTTGCCATCGCGTCTGGGCAGACGCTCGGCAGGTTCTGGAGTGCCAGAGGGACAGAGGCAAGCGAGCAGCGGATCGGAAAAGGAGACCTGCTCCAGTATACCAGCCAGGGAACAAAGTGTGGTTGTCAAACATCTGCATTTAAAGGTGCCATGCCAAAAGTTGGCGCCTCGGTTTGTGGGCCCATACCCCATCTCCAAGGTGATCAACCCGGCCGCGGTCCGTCTTCGCCTGCCTCGGTCCCTGCGTGTTCACCCAACGTTCCACGCAAGCCAAGCCAAGTCAAGCCAGTCAAGGAGAGTTCTCTGGTTCCGGCTCCTACGCCCCCGCCGCCTCCTGTGATTGTGGATGGGGGGCCCGTCTACAAAGTCAAGCGATTGCTGGCCGTCCGCAAGCGGGGCCGGGGCAGGCAGTTCTTGGTGGACTGGGAGGGGTATGGGCCCGAGGAAAGACAGTGGACACCTTCCCGCTTCATCATGGATGACTCTCTAATTGAAGACTTTTTTAGGGATCATCCTGACCAGCCTGGGCCGTCAGGAGTCGGCCCTAGGGGGAGGGGTACTGTCACACCACGGTGAGGGTGTCTTGTCATTTCCTGTTTTATTGTGAAAAGTCTGACTCCTCTCGTTTCAGGTCACTTGCCCTTCCTCGTGTGGTGTCTGTGTCAACCCTGATCCCTGATTGTTTCCACCTGTTCCCCATTACCCTCATGTGTTAAATAGTCTGCGTTTTCCCTGTCTTGTGCCGAAGTGTTTTCGTTTGAGCCACTGAAGCCTGCCATAGACCACAGCCTTGATACCCAATTGCCTTGTTGCCTTTATTGCCTTGTCTCGTGAGAGAACCTTTGTTTATAATTTTGTATAGCTTAGTTTTGTTTAGTCATAGAGTGATTTTTGTTTTTGAATGTAGTTTTGAACTTCCTCCCTTTTGGAGCGCTTTCAGTTAATGTTTGTATAGTCTTTATTTTCTCCCTCTCATCGAAGAGCTTTTGTTTTGTTAATTAAAAGCTGCTTTACCCTCCACCTCTTCCTCTGCGTCTGAGTCCAAAAACAGCCTCGTTGTGTCACTGGCGATGTTGTGACCGGGATCGAATGAAGGGAGTTTCCAGAGGAATGTCTCCGCTGCGTTCAAGCATGTACAATTAAACGGCAGTAATTTACGCGAAAAATGTCACAGAAGACAACTATACAGGTGCTTGTCAAAAAATTTGAATATCCTCGAAAAGTTTAATAATTTTCATAATTCCATTCAAAAAGTCAAACTTTCATAGATTATAGATTTAGGGCCCACAAGTTCAGTGATTTCAAGCATTTATTTGTTTATTTTTACATTATTTGGGCTTCCACTTGATAAAACCCCCAAAAAACAGGATGTCAAAAAATTTGAATGTGAAGAAATCACCATGCATACTTCCCAGTGATTTGCAAAGATGGATGGTATTTTCAAAACGATATGTCAAGTTTTACTAGTTGGTTGGGGATCCTTTTGCCTATCACTGCCTCAATGCGCCGTGGCATTCTTGATGCTTACTGTGTCAGCTCTTTGTTTTTGGGTCTGGTGGCCCTCATTTTCCTCTTGACAGTACTGTATTGTGGCCCTAGTTTTCCTCTTGTAATACAATACTATCAAGAGCAAAATGAGGGCCACCAGACTCAAAAACAAAGAGCTGACAGCAAGCATTAAGAAAGCCTGTGCTTCCAGGACCTACTGAAGATTGACATATCGTCTTGAAAATATCATCCATCCATCCATGCTTTTTTGCATGCAAAACACTCGGAAGTATGCATGATGATTTCTGCACATTATTGAAATTTTTTGATAAACTGTTTTTTGTGGGTTTTATGAGCTGGAAGCCCAAATGTGCCCTCCACATTTCATCGGTCGTAATGGGCTAGCAGCTGAAAATCCACAACCAATCGATTGCAGGTATGTTGGTCTGCTTTCTCAGCGTTAGCCTTGCTAGCTGGCTATTATAACATGCTAGCTACTATACATCATGGTGTAAATGCAACAAAAATACCTTGCGTTTACCTACAGAAGCCACTTCTGCTTGGATGTGAAAATTAATATAAAGTATAAGAACCCTAAGCCTACAACATGTTAGTTGATCAGCGTCACTAAGATGTGTGTGTCACCACGCCACTTTAACAAAAGTAACTAGACCGAAGTAACAGCCAAAAGGTAGGCTTAAAATCTTCAATGAAAATCATGACTTTAATGTGTTTCGTTTTCGTGAAAATTAGCGACCTACACGATATTAGCAGTCATCTAGACCGCACCGGAGTGGCAGCAACGATCATACAATAAATCTTACAAAAACTGCTTTCTTCCCGCCCACTTTGAGGTCTCCGCATGTCAACCACCGTTTAAGCTGTTCCAAAGTGTGTTTGTCGATTGAACCATGTTGAAATTTCACGCCTGGGACGTCGTTCTCTTTCAAAATGATGTGTACGTGTGTATCGTACTCTCTTATTTTGTCCGACTCATGCATATTAATGAGGAAAACGTGACATCATTTGAGATCAACCCTATTCAACAGCCCAACAAGGTCAGATGTTGGTTTTTGTGAAAGAGGCTGAAATGGAATGGATGTAACGAAGGCAACCACAGATCTCCCGGCTTTCAAGGTTATAACGAAGGCAGAATATTAACTGTGTAAAATGTGTAATACTGTAATGTTGCATTCACTTCTTCACCGTCTGTATTGAAAGCAAAAGATATGTATTTTTGTCCAGTTGCAGCAATATTCTGCTTCCTAGCTTCAACTTATTTATTTGTTTAAAAAAAAAAGAAAGGTAAAATCAGATCCAGCGACGGCAGGATCTCGGTGTGAAAGAGGCTAATGATGTGGTTAAGACTGAAAGAGCAACTGAATTTGTCAGGATGAAGGAACAAGAAGGGTGTCAAGTGGAAGGCAGAAGATGATTAGCAGCTTCGGTGGTACAGATTTGACATGGAATACAATTTGTGGGCAAAAAATGGTGGAACAAAACACAGTTGGCTGGGAAATAGAGCTGCGTTAGCATCCAATTTATCCCCTGCCTTTTCAGTGCCAAGCGTTGTGAATTGAAGCATCGTCGTCTAGACGTGCCTTTTTTTTTTCTTCATGCATATTCTTGTACCATCCTGGCACACTTAAGCTCCCTCCTCCGCTGTCACTTTGATACAGAGCTTAGCTGTGGGTTGTCCTGGGACCGGTGACAACACGTTGCTGTACATCCTTTGGCTTGGTGCTTCATGTCCCTCCCTGGGGAGACTTTAACTCACACTCTTCTTTTGTCAAACACTGACGCTGTCAAGCTAATTGCACATTGACGTTGGCCTCTACTTCCTTGTAAGGAGAAGATGGATTAAGAGAAGGCTAGACACTGGCTTCCTATACAGGGTGCTTTCTTTTCTTTTTTTTAAATCCCTGAAATATGCTGTAATGACCAGATATTTGGGTTTCATAGTACAGAAGTTACCCTACATTTGAGTTAGAAAGATTCGGATATATGAACATACTGTGTGTTAGCTATAAACATTTCTCAGGAATTCAGAAAGTCAGGTTTTTTATTTATTTAGCCACATCAGCAAGCACAGTTGTTTTGCCACAACTCATGCCAACTTCCACAGAATTGTACGCCGCCAAATCCGCGTATGAACATACCATCCCCATAGCCTCAGTATGGTAATGTGCTCTAGTTGTTCGGAAAAGCTTTGTTTTGTTTCATGATACTATTAGTCCTCCACCCCAGAAGCTCCCTTCGCCAATTTGTCAGGTGTGTGTCTGTGCGTATGTGCGTACAAGTTTGGACAGAAAAAGCAGAAAGCTTTCCGGGTATTGTTTGCGGAAATGACCAAGCAGGAAAGCTGGAATAGAAAAATGAAAAAATAACGACAATTCGCAACAATTCAAGCAAGGAACAGCCTTCAGGAATGTACTTGTTCATAAGTAGTTCTTCTCTACATGCACGCACTGGACATTTCATTAGGTACACTTGCACAATCCAATGACACCCAATAGCTGTATCAATTATTACTGTAATAAGCCTTATTGTCTTGACTAAAATAAAAATGTGCTTTTGATTTTGATTGACTCATGTAGAGGTATTTCTTTCTCATTACAAATTATTTGCAATGCATTTTCATCACAAATTTGAGCTATCTCTTTGATCCCCATAATATCCCATAAAGTAGGCAAGTCTGAATGATGTTTATGTCCATTACAAGAGCCTTCAGAAGAGTAGGACCAGAGGAGTAAGTTGTTGTTAACTCAATCTTTTATCCCTCCATTCTCTATACTGTGTGTCCTCAGTGATGTGTTGAAGGGGCAGGAATTAAATACTCAATGAACTGTTTAAAGGCCATCTGATGGTGAAAAAGGCAAAACAGATTGCAGGGCACTGCCTTTTTTAAGCTAAAAGTATGCTTTTCACACTTGCACCCTTTTTTAAATGTTTTCTCTCTGGTGTGAACCAGATTAACTGGTCTGAAATCTCCTGCAAGAGGTGGTCTTGTTACAGTTCCAAATTCAATATAGCTCAGTTTGCAACTGATATGAAATCCATCCAACCTTACTCCGGCACAACCAGCATATGACAGCATTCACTTTTACCAATAGCCTCTCTGTAGTTTTGTATTTGGAGTAACGGAACAATATTACTGATAGCACTGGCAAATAAAAGACAGAAGTGAGGTGTTATTGTCAAGTTCACACCGTGGCTGACAATTATTATAGTGCTGTTGATTTATGGTTTTGCATGTTAACGCTTAGCACCCCTGCCGAGATGTATGACAGTGTGATGCCTTCTTTTGAATTCTTTAACAAACATATCGTGCTGAAGTCTGATTTGTATAGTGCATGCCATGAATTTTGCTGTTACATTGTCATCTTCTTGATCATTCAATGTGTGTCAGAAAAGTTGCTGGACTAGCGTCACAGGAGAAATATTTCAAACCCAAACTATGTGCGATCAATATAATACTGCATATATCATCATCCTGGAGTATATAACTGTGACCACATTTCTCTGCAGCCATTAAACTTTGTATATGCATACAAAGAAATAGTCCATTTGGGACAAGGGATCATGCAAACATGGTCTCACAATGAATTAGTCAACATATTGGGAGCTGCTGGCAAATTACGCTCTCGTGGATGCCCTACATTTGGATCCGCCCTTCAAACGAGAAGAAATTCAACTCTCGGCAGCTCTATTTTCAGTCTTTCTCTTGGGGTGGGCAAGATGCTTTGCTAACACGCAGTAAAACTTGTCTGGAAGAACCAAGGCATATACAGTCAAGGCCTCGTGTACTAATTTGTTTCCCTTTGACAAGATCACACACTCTAAGCCCAAATTCTAAACATTTTCACTTCTAATGCTGTTGGAGTCGTGTTCGAAGCCTCCAGCCGCATAGGGTGCAAGGTTGTTAAATGGCAAACAATAAATGAGCTCCAGTAGAAACGGCATGAAGATGACATACAGTACATTAACTACACCAATACAGCGGGCAAATTCATCCTGTTTTTCCTGCTGACCCTCAAGGGTCTCCTTTACCATCCAGCCATTCAACACACTTCATAGTCTATCCCATAATCCCTTTAGTGCGATTCATGCTTGTATGTGCGCCCTGTAACATAGTCAACCCCTCCACCAAGAAGATTATTATATACTATATATTGTAAATGAAAAAATTGTTCTTCTGGCGGAACAAGCACATTTCTGAGGGCCTAAACATTCACAAAAACAAACGTGTCAACCAAGGTGTTCCATCCCAACCAGGAGACATAGCATGGCTCCAGACTGCCCCTAAAAATTGAGACGTAAGAGTGTGAATAAATTGTTTCATCCACTCACAGTTGTGCCATCTGTAAATGTGTCCTTTTTAAAAAATATTATTATTATTATTATTATTTAATTTGTTATTTTTTTGCTGATGAGCTGGTTTGCCACTGTTAGCATGTTGACATGGTGGTGAACAGAAAAGAGCTAGTTTACTAAGAGGTATTGTTTTGTCAGTCTTTTTGAATCAGTTAGGGCTTGCAACGTCAGAGAGAGAGCCAACAGTCTGCTGTAAAGTATTGGTAGACTCCTGAAACGAAAGTGCAGCTGAATTATACTTGTATTTGCATGTAAAATGGGCACACGGCAGCAAAAGCTGTTCTGAGTGCGACATGGGGTCCAAAACTCGTGCCAGGTAACAGACAATATTAAATCTTTCACAAACGTATTTAGTTTACATAGGACAAGGAGTCTGCAATATAGCAGTTGATAACTCTAAACAAACTTACCTGTTTATACATTGTAAAAGCAGTTATATTCTACTCTGATCTATTTCAATGGTGGGCACAGCTGTTGTGATAAATTTTTCCATATGTAAGAACACAACGGTTTTCTGTTCAATGCTCCATTCCATTTGCACACGGAAATACACAACGTACAAGTATATTTTATTTGTCAGTGTATCACTTTTTACATGACTACTTCCGGTGATGTATATTTACAATAAGAAAGCATCTCACTGTTTAAAGATAACATAATCCTAATTTAATAATGTCCATAATTTTCAAGGGGTTGGATTTTTTTTTTTAATAGTTGATTTGTGGACTCCTTTTGCAGTTTAATTGAGCAACATATAAAGGATGGATGGAGTGATGGATGGATGTTTTACATGATGTTCCCAAATTTCAGAGCAATAGGTCAAATTAGGTAATACTAGAGGTGAGATTCTATCCATAAACATTCTGAACAAAATCGGTGACAAAGGGCCAACTCTTACTGGAAATGAATGTGACTTATCGCCGACAATGCTGACCAAACTCATGACGCCGGCAGGACAGACACCCTAAAGCCTGTATAAGGCCTACCGGTACCCTGTACTCCTGGAGCACTCCTCAAAAGATCCCCCAAGGGACAGAACACGTTACAATCCCTTCTCCAAGTCGACAAAGCACATGTCGACTGATTGAGTGAGCTTCCATGCACCTTTAAATAACTTCCCAATCATAACCTTCCAGGTCTCACTCTGATTGCCACATGAGCCTTAAAGTGCCCCAGCAGAATGAGGAAATCCCCACCAGGACTACTTTCCAGCACCCCCTCCAAGGACTTCAAGACGGTTGGACTCTTTGCACAGCTGCAATACACACAAACAACAGTCCGGAGCCGTACCCCTGCCTGAAGGCTGAGAAAAGCTACCCTGTTGTCCACCGGGATAAACCCCAATGTATAGGCACAGACCCGGGAGGTAATTAGTATACCCGCACCTGCTCTGCACCTCTCACCGTGGGCAAATTCAGTGTGGAAGTGAGACCAGGCTGCACGTGGAGGCCAAACCCACTATATCTGTTTGGAGCTTCTCAACCATGTACTGTACACCAGCTTGGATTTGTTCCCTGGGAGGGAAGTGACATTACACACCGCTAGAGCCATCTTTTTTAGCCCTGCATTGGACCCCCAAGAAAAAAACTTTGTTTGTCATCACCTACTTGTAATCTTGCTTCTCTCCAGCTGTTTGCAGTTTACAGATGACATTATTGCGTGTAATAACTGGATTACTGTCCTCTTTTAGGATGCCTTTGTGCTGTGGATTACAGTTCCCTGATGCGTCTAACTGGAACATCCGTGTACCATTTGGCTGCCACTACCCAAAAGCGTCTTAAAGGGACCATTCCCTTTGTAGTACAAATCCAGCTAACTTTGCCAGTGATAATGTCAGACGGGCCATTTTCTAGCCTCTTTACTTCCTTACTGGTACAATTCTAAATCTGCTTTCTGGAAAATCATCACATCCACACAAACATCTTAATCCTGTGTGTTAGAGGAGACCAAAAGTCATGGATCCGGTTAAACAACGAATCAACCAATCAGGGACAAAATTATTTGAAAATGATTCTACTTGTCTGTCTGTGAGCCTTTAAACATAATTTGCAGCATAATGTTTTTGCTTATTCTCAGACCTTGCGATTCCAAATTAATGACGAAACTGCCTTTCAAATTATTACTTTTTGTTGCAGTTTCCCCACTTAAATGTTTAAGATAATCAAACAAATGTAAATATTGGACAATGGTAACTCAAGTAAAAGTAAAATGTAGTTTTTAAATGGCGATTTTGTTGTGTGTGTGTATTCATCTCTTACACATTCTAAAGACATTTACACTTTTTACTACAGCACCAATACAACAATTCTTTTGGCAGGCTTGAGCATTGAACATATTTTCCTCTCGTCTGGAATATGCAACACATGTACATTTATCCTCCCGTCACATTACATTATTTCAGTCAGCATAGTAGTTCTCAAAAGCATGCTGTCCTCTCCCTACCTTGTCTTGCTTGTATTTGTAGTTGTTATGAATAGATTTGGAGTTGGCTTTTCGCTCAGTCGTCATGGGCCCAGCTACTTACCAAGTAACAATAATTTCATACCAAAAATAGCAACAGTTTAATACACGACTACAAACAATACCACTGTAACTATAGTGCACCCTGACTGTATGTGTATATATATTTTAGGGAAGGAACAGTTCACAAAATCCATGGCTCGGTTCTTCAGAGCTGCCAAATTTTATGGATTGTCTTTTTTTTTTGTCGCGGAAATCACTGAATGCTAGCTTCTGACGTCTGTAACAGATCGTTACGGATCTGTCAAAAAAAGTCTTTAGTCGCATTGCTAAAAAAGGGTTAAAAAATGGCAAAAATATGTAGTAGATATTTGCAAAATATGTTTGAATACACACTAATTGCAGACTAGGGATGTAACAATAACGGCAATATCGTGATAGCGTGATATTAAAACTGCCACAATATCGTCGTCGTCATGTCACAATATTAAAATTTCCATTTGTGCACTTCGAGCACCCTCTGGTGGCTAGTTTTTTAGTGCAGTTTAATTTTCATAAGGCATGTTTTAGCCCTTCTGTTTCAAATCCATGCTAATGGTCAGATGAGGGGCAATGAAATGTGCTTGGGAAGCAAGTCAATATGTAGAGGAACTCTATGTGTGCATGCATTAGCATGTAAGTGCCTCAATATTAAGTGTTATTAGAAATTGTAGGTTGTTTATATGCATTGCTGTTATGTACAAAAGCACAATATTGTGCTTTTTTTTGTATGATCTCTTTTTTCTTTTTCTTTTTTTTTTTACAATATTGTAACCTTTTTTATATCACCAACCTCACCACAAAATCGTGATAAGTATCGTATGGTGAGCTTCATATCGTGATAATACCTTATTGTGATGTTTGGATATCGTTTCATCCCTATTGCAGACGCACCCTAGTTCCTCTGGTCCGCTCCAGTGAAATTGTGCCCAAACATTTGCCATGTAAGCTAGCGTACTATTCTGACATTAGCCGTAAGCTAAAGCTAACAACTAACATTGATCGCCGCTAGCCTTAAGGGATTCGTATTAGCGACGAGGAACAAGGCTAGTGACACAAAGTCAAGTTTCATTGGCAGATTATTATGCCTATTAATGCTCATACCACAACTGTGTGCTTACAAAAATTTCACTCATCATAGAATAAAAAGTGCCATGACACTAACGCATTTCTGTTGTACGCCAGCTCATGAAGCGTAGTTAATGACAAGTGTTACTTTAATAATTTCTTTTTATTTGTTTCTATGTGTCTAGTGTTGTTGTTTGTCTCATAGTCAAGCATCTCTAGGTTAACCTATTCCACAACATAGATCATCTGATAGTCTCTGAAGTTCTGAGTGCTATGTTGACATCAATCAGTTTAGATTCTGGTGGTACTTCTCAAGCATGGGGTAACTGAGTTCCCCCAGAACTTCATGATCGCCAATCGCTCTTGTGTTGTTGAGCTGTTCTGTTCGGGGGGCCTGGAACCCACTTTTGATGTTTGATGTTGATGGTGAAACTCCCCCCATAATTACATTGTGTACTGTTCCTACTTGCCATAGCATCTTTTTACCGCAGATGAGTTGTACTGGTACATTCATATCTGTCACAGTAGATACAGTAGATGAGGTACAACATACCTCATAAATATCAATTAAAACATATCTATACAGTTACTAAAGCCAAGGTTCTATCATGAGAATGACTATTTAAATTTCCAATATTTCCCTTTTTAAATTTTGCAATATTCATTTTGAGGATGTTATGTAATTTACTACAACTGTGTTTGAAAATCTCACCTTGAGCTTCTTCTTTTTTTTTTTTTTATCAAATCTGACCTTGTAGAAGACATGCTGCAAACCCTTGGTTGAAATTCATATTCGTCATGTTTTGATCCACTTCTCATCTCCTGTAGATGTTCAAGTTTAAGGCGGTGCAGCTTGCAGAGAAGCTGCTCCCTGCCTTCAACACTCCCACAGGGATCCCGTGGGCCATGGTCAATCTGAAGAGGTGAGTGATAACGTCAAGTAACCTCAAAGGTGTCACTCCCATTCCCACTCCAAAGCCGCTTCATTTGACAGGTGAAGTCTTGACAACGTGTTAAAAATGGCCGTATTTCTTTCCACAGTGGCGTTGGGCGTAATTGGGGTTGGGCGTCAGCCGGCAGCAGCATCCTGGCGGAATTTGGAACGCTACACATGGAGTTTGTTCACCTCACGTACTTGACAGGAAACCCTGTCTACTACCAGAAGGTAACGCTTATATGGGCACAACTTCATTATTGCAACATATTTGCAGGGAGCAAGACAGTGTAGCTTTCAGTAACAACCCAGGCTAAAATAAACTGCCCTGCCATACAAATATGTCACTTACTACTTTCCCATTAGCCATGGCTTTGGTGCAATATTGTGGCATCTTAGAGCATTATTGAAAGAGCACCAAAAAAACCTCTGATTTTGCAAATTTTCAGTGATGTGATGCATGAAGTCACTTAACTAGCAGACTCATATCTTACGCTTTCTTGACTTTGTTCATGTTGGAAACCAATGTTGGAAACTTTTTTTTTTTTAAAGACATCTACTTTTGTTGCTGACTATTCTTATAGTTTTTCTTACAAGCTTTAAAATTCCAATTTAACATCTGTTTAAAAAAATATCGACAAGAAAGTTCTTCCTGCATAAAAATGTACATAGTTCATTTTAAGGCAATAAGAGAAAAAAATGCAAGTAAAATTTGTGATGTTCTGTGTTGCTTTTGCAGGTAATGCACATCCGAAAGCTACTAGCCAAAATGGATCGACCCAACGGGCTCTACCCAAATTACCTGAACCCTCGTACAGGTCGCTGGGGCCAACGTGAGTACTCTTGACGTATTGTAATATTCACCTGTTCTGGTTTGGAGGTTGGGGGACAAAGATGTTTAGACAGCAAAAAGAAGCATTGGTTGTCTATGATGAGAACAAATGTAAGAGAGGGAAAACAGCATTCCCACCTTAGTAATTACTTTGTGGCAGCTCGCCCAAAGACGTTAACATCTCCCAGCGTCATGTCACGCACAATATTATTATTTTTGGAATTATGCTTGGCTGGAAGTGCAAAGTCAACTCAAACCTCATCAAGTCATTTATTATGATGGAGTGTCACCTAGTGGTCAAATCACATAAGACATGCATCACTTCACCATTAGACATTTGCTGGGACTTATTTCCCTTTTGTCACGTTTGGTACAAGTTAAAGTTTAAATGTGTTTAAAAAAATAAAAATAAAAAAGTTAATAGGAAGTAGTAAGGTGCCAGGACCAACCAGGCTTTTACATAGAAGATTAAGAAGAATATTTGTGTATTGTTTAACTGTACAGGAAATGTTGTAAGACAGAATTTAACATTCTTAACTCATTCGATCCCAGCCATTTTCACAGAAGCAATCCCCTTTACTCCCGTATGTTTTACTGGATTTTGACTGATTTTGCAAGGCCCACAGAATATTGTGTTGTATTGCTATAAAAACAAGAAACCTCCCAAAACAAAGATTAAAGTCTCTTCTATCGTCAGGAAAAAAAAAAGTATATTTCTATCGGTTTCCATTTTGCAGCAATTAGCATTAGAATATAGCTAAGTTTCATCATTATTTACAAATCTATTTAGAAGAGTATTTTAGGTTTTTTTTCAACATGGCCCTGATTCATTTCCTATGTTCTGCTGCCACCTGCTGGCCGTTTTGTAATAACTACCATTTCTTCAACCGTTCTTTGCAGTTGAGAGGTTGCATCAAAGCCTTCTGTATGCTCTAGCATAAAAAAAACACAAACACATATAAATACGTCTTTAGGACACTTAAAACATTTAAAAGAGAACGTTTTTGGGAGCAAATAAGGTTAATGGTCACATGAGTGTAAATCAAATAGCCACTGTTAATAGCTTAACATTAGAATAATAAAACACAAAGAGCAACATGTAAGTTATCTAGTTTGTTGCATTGTTAATCTTTATGCAAGTGTTTACAAAAAATATATTTTCGCTGTCTTAGCAATTGGTTGATTTAATTCAAAGCACAATTACAGTGAAAGGCGAGCTTGGAAGGGCATCTCTAAATCAAAATATGTTTTGCTGTCGACAGATCACACCTCTGTTGGCGGGCTGGGGGACAGCTTTTACGAATACCTGCTGAAGGCATGGCTCATGTCGGACAAAACGGACACAGAAGCGCGCAAGACATACGACAACGCCATTGAGGTACGATTCACATGATGTCACGTTAGCATGTCTGCAAAGTTGCTCTCACCTGTTACAATCTGTTACTGTTAGTGTAGCTATGGAAGTTGTTAAAAGTAGCTACAGTGCACCCAAAAGTATTCACACAGTATCACTTTGTCCACATCATGTTTGCGAAAGGTCAATTCACAGTCAAAATATGTTAAAATTTTGTGAAGAAATTATCAAATATGTTCAGTTCTGATTAACAATATTGTTGCACAACTGTCCTCATCATTCTGAGCTCTGTTCCAGATATGTTGGCGCCCTACACAAAGTCAAGATCTGAGGAACATTTCTCAGCATGATATACAAATATAAATTCAAAATGTCCCCCTACAGGCAATCGAGCGACACCTGATCCGCAAGTCCAACGGTGGCCTTACCTTTATTGGTGAGTGGAAGAACGGCCACCTGGAGAGGAAGATGGGACATCTGGCGTGCTTTGCCGGCGGCATGTTTGCGCTGGGTGCAGACGGCTCGCCCGACGACAAGGCGGGCCACTGGCTGCAACTGGGCGCAGAGATCGCGCACACCTGCCACGAGTCTTACGATAGGACAGGTAAGCGATGCCAATACAGCAGTGGTTATAAAACATTTTACACCAAGTACCACCTAAAAAAGATAATCGTGACCAACACTTAAGTGCACAGTTTACATTGTGCTTTAATAACGAAAGTAAAATCCTTTACTTTTCCCGAGGTATCGCATCGGGACTCAGTGACTTGGACTCAGGTGTAAAAAATTTAATTGCGACATCCCTAATTTTATTCTTATGTATGAGAAAATGCCTTCCACAAACCTCATGATTAAGGTTTGGTTACTAGTCGGTGTGTTTAAAAGGAGCCATTACTCCAATGGGTAGTCTCACTATCTATTTACAACATCCACTCAATTTCTCCTCCTCACCTCTAGGTTCCACTTGATTAATTTCGATTTTTTTTGGGGGGGGGTGTATTCAGACCTGCACTGTTTGGTCCGCTTTAAACGGACCACGCTGATCCGGACCTTTTGTGAAGGTCTGAATACACACTAACGAATCCTGGTGCGGACCAAAGAAGCCGACGAGACCCACTTTTTGAGGTCGTCTCGGACCGCTTCCAAACGCACTTGGTACGGTTCGCTTCACAGTCTTAATACAAACCACGACTGATCCGCTCCAACTGAAGGATATATGATCCTTTTTTACCTTAAGAAGCCACCGTAACCAATCATCGCGGGGGGAAATATTGCCCGGCCGGTAGTGAATATTGTGCTAAATTCATTCATAATCATCCATATTCTGTTTAGCCACGCTGCTCTCAGCATGTTGTGGTGGGCACGCGGAGCGTAACTTCTCCCCCGGTTACTGCACGCAATCGATGCCAAAGTTAGAACCTCCGTTGAATGAGCTGCCATTGACGCTCGCAAATATCTTGCATCTAATAACGCCACAAATATGCAGAGCAGTAATGCAGCAAGTCGGAATTTCATGTTTTCCTCTATTTCTGTGTTTGGTCATGCGTTCAGCCCTCGTCATTTTTGTCCAATGGGAGCACAGATCGTCACGCGGGTCGACGTGATTACGCAAGACTTGCAAAAAAACACAGTGTGAATATGAACCGCACCAAACGGGAAAAAAAGTCTGCTTTGGTCCAGACCAAACAAGCGGACTAAAGTACTTTTCTGGTTTGAATACACCCTTAAATAGAAATTAGAGTTGTTTTTTTTAACAGAAACAAGAAGAAAAAACTTGGGGGAATATTAGGCAGGGAAACCCCAAAACCAATACGTTTTTGTCATGTTTTCAGTTCAAGTCATTGATCTTTTGCCACCCACATAACATAACATAGCACTTATTGTAAACAAACAGGGAAATGCAGCGTAGGGTGAAAGTAGAAGTGGCAAAGGCCAAACAATTATGACTTGTATGCTAGGTTGGACAGTAAGGAGGGAGTGACATCATCAGGCATGAAAATCCCTCACCTTTCGGCGAAATTCGCCATTTTGAATCCAAAATAGGTCACTTACGTGAATCGTGCATATCCGATGAGAAAATGTTTCGGGGGGGTTGTGGATAACTAGAGAGTACTCCGGGTGGGATGGGTACCAAAGATGGCACCGATACGTTAAATCAAACGGTGCCATGTTCCGAAGCGTGTCTTAAATTGTGACTATCTGGGAGTAGATGTGTTAGTAATTTTCTATGGCGCACTTAAACGCAGCAGTGTACGCACAACTCAGCTGACTGACGTCACCCACTCACGCTAGATTTTATTCACGCTACGCTAAAATGCATTTCCGGGTTTTGGATTTGGGTTAAGCAAGCAAGATTTGACTGCCGGCAAGCCAAACGAGTGAAGCTTTGCGGTTTTTAGCATGCTTTGCTTGACTTTTTGGTGCTGAGGCCGAGCGGCGGCTGGGAAGTCCCGCTTTCGGCTCACCAAATGTGACTCGCACCGCCAGCCGTGACGCCTGCCTCTCCTCGGCGCGGACCACACTATGTCTGTCTTCACCCACCGATTTGAATCATGTTATAAGGTGTGTGGCTTTACCATCGTTACATTATATTACTTATACCATAGTTATAATTGCATGGGTAACGATAAAACTGCAAAATCGTGTGGCCAACTTGCAGCACTAGCAAACATTACGTACCGCGTTGGATACAGTCTACATTGAGTTTGCTCCCGAGGCCCAATTATTCTGTCGTTCATGTCCTCTTCCAACTGTCATTTTTTGCGAGATTTAACTCCAAGTTGGGATCGAATTCATCGCGCTAAGTGCGGCAGGCGCACGTTCTTGAAAAAACACTGCACAAGGAAACAAAATAACACAAATACAATGATTTATCGTCTGTTCTTGTATTACTGCTTAATTTTGTTCTTTATGTTGTTTATTGTAAATAACTTTGCTTCTCATTTTATTTGTAATATTAATTTATGGTATTATTTGTACTTTATTAATATTATATATAGATTTTTTTTACTCCATCCACTCTGACTCATGTGTTTTAAATCCATTATGTTTTATTATTTGTCAGAAAATCTAACATATAGTAAAACGTCATGACTCTGACTTTGATTTTATTTAATGAAAAATGACTGTTACAGTGAAAGTTATATACTGTATATATATATTATTTTTTTTATACTATTTTATTGTTAAATATATTAACATTTATTTGATATTAATGGCCAAAATGTTGGTCCAACTCCTTCTCACCTTTGTCCACCCCTGACCCGTTTTCATGCCTGCATCATGCTCGTCCCCATGGACATGTAGTGTTAGACAGTGTATGACGCAGTTGGGATCGAAACTGAAAAGGCAAGAGGCCGGCATTGAGCGCTGCCCAAACTCCAGCTCAGACTCCAAGAAAATGGGGGGGGGGGGGGTGTGTTAGTTTACTCGAGCGCACATCCTTGCATACCCACCATGCACAAGCTTGGCACAGAGGCTGCAGTTATGCTTTAGGCCAGAGGTGGCAGACGTGAGTACAAAAGTGACAAACTCCGCAACGCAATTTTAACAACTTTCATAAGCACAATAGTTTTGTGAAATGACAAAGTTTACATGACAGTTTGACATTATTTACTTGAGTAAATAATATTTTAATAATTTGATCAAATAAAATTTTTTTTAACTACAATTACACATACTTGGTCTATGGTAGGCATTGCAAATGAAAATCGGTTCTTACCTGGATAAATAAACATTAAATAAAAAAATTAATAAAAAAGTAAAGTACTTGTAGTTCTGCTTGCAGTCACTTAAGAGTTTCCAGTAGCTCTCAAAAGTACTCGCCCCTGCCTCACCTCAGCAAGTGCTAAAAGTACCCTGAAACAAAAGACAATTGTTCCTATGGTCCAAAGATGATGTTTAAACGGCTGATGTTTTGGTATGACTTATAAAGTAACTTTTTCACTTCCAACATGTACTCAAGGTTGCCCTTTACATATGATTTCTGAAAGTGAGAAACTTTCAAATTAGACAATGATCATCTGTTTCCCTCCAGTGGTGAAGCTTGGCCCCGAGGCCTTCAAGTTCGATAGTGGCCTGGAGGCAGTGGCTGTGCGGCAGAACGAGAAGTACTACATCCTGCGGCCCGAGGTCATCGAAACCTACTGGTACATGTGGCGGTTTACCCACGACCCCAAGTACCGCCAGTGGGGCTGGGAAGCAGCACAGGTACCTCTCATGCGCATAAAAATTAGGGCCGCACCGATATGCATTTTTTTAGGCCGATACAGATTTTTGGCAGAAAAAAAATACAGATTACAGATTAATCTGATGATTATTTAACAATATTTAATGTATAAATTCATTTTCAATGGGTGTCACTTACGCACAGACTTTGGTGATTATGATTCTCTGCTTTGAATGACAAGTCCATAGTATGACCTTATCAACAAATTTCATGAAGTATACAAGGTTATTTTATAGATTTATGTGTCAATAATAAAACCATTCTTGTAAATATTAACCTTTTATTTTATATATTATTTATCTTGTGTTATTTTCACAAGTCTTGGGATTTACTGGGCTAACCTGGTATTTCGTGCCATGTCAACTGGAAATGTGTGTTAATGTTAAGACAAAAAAAATCCTTGGATGTTTGCATCCTTGAATTTTGAGAAAGTCTTTGAATCCTTGAAATATCAACTTTAAATATAACTTAAAAGGACAATGACAAAATAAAACAATAAGAAAGTGAAATAAGAATAGAATAAACTAAAATAATAGCAACTGAAAAACAGTAAGAACAAATACTGACTGTTCCTGTGCGTTTTGGCGTCTTGGGGCTAGTGTGGTGCCGTGCATCCATGGCGTACACACTTAAAGTGAGTACAGAAGAAAGTTACAATTGAATTCTATTAAAATAACTAGTTTTTCCATACATTGTGAAGAATTTGTGCCTTTGGGTAGTGATATATCAACTGTGGGCATGTGTTCCCACAAGATTTGTGTTTGGATATTTGTTATTTGTAGGAAAAATACTCCCAAAATCGATGCTAACTTCCTGTTAGCATTTGAATGGGATCCTCCCTTCGCTTTTAGCATTAGCACTAGGCTAGGGATGTTTTTAAAAACGAAGCATGTTTTGTACTTAAATATACAGTGGATGTAATTATTAACGTTGTGTGTTTAGTTTTACAGTTAACTCCAACTACGGTGTCATTAAACAGCTTAAAGGACGCTTAGGGACAACAGAATAACATACGCTAGACTCTTGCTAGTTGGTAATTTCCTGATTTAAAAAAAAAAAATACATACAATTTTGGATTGAAAAAAATGGGCCGTCCTGGTCGCATTGTCCCTTTAATTGTTAGAACCCTGTATGCATTATTGGCAGCAGTCTGCTGAATCTCTCTTGTACCACAAAATGTATATTTTGGAACCATTAAGGGAGTAAATGTCTTCTCTACCGACCCCTTCAGGCCATTGACAAATACTGCAGGGTGAGCGGCGGCTTCTCTGGCGTGAAGGACGTCTACTCTTCGAACCCGACCTACGATGACGTGCAGCAGAGCTTCTTTCTGGCCGAGACGCTCAAGTAAGCTTGTTGACTGTTGAGTGCATGCCAGAGCAGCAGGTGGCGCTGTATCGTCATTTTATCGTCATTTGTAGGTATCTGTACCTGCTGTTCTCAAGCGATGACCTCATGCCGTTGGAAAGTTGGGTCTTCAACACTGAGGCCCATCCACTTCCTGTGCTCCACCTTGGCAACATCACCCTGCCGGGCAGCGAGCCGGTGCAGCTGTGAAGGGCCCAAAACACCCCCTCCCCCCAGCAACAAACACTGGACTGACTTTGATCAGGTTCTTCAGACGTGGACCATATCGGAGCTGAAAACTGTGCTGCTCCAGAGCGGACAATTTAGTTTTTGTTCTAATGTTTGGTGTTTGTTTGACCAAACTCTTTATCTTTCTCTCTTGAATGGGGACACACCAGTTAAATGGAAACTATTGTTTTCATGCCACCATTTTCTTTTTTGGGCAGGTGAGGATCCTTCAGAGCGGACAACAGAGCGGCAGTTGGACGTGCTTTATCATTGTTCCAGCTTAAAAATATCACCACCCCCAAATGGAGGGAAAAAAAGAAAAAAAACTCTGCTGCTACGCTATGATTGGATGCTGCTTTTTTCTTACACTTCCCGCTCTTTGTTTTTTTAATCTTCTCTTTTTTCACCTCTGGTTTCATCTTTTGCAAAACTGATGTTGAGGACTCTTTGGCCGCTGCCTTCATTCATCGTTAAATATACTTCTGTCACCTCCTGCCTTTTTTTATTATTTTATCCATCAACCTAATGTTATCATCAGCGTTCTGAAATGAAGTTAATCTAATTTGCAGTCCTGTGGTGTGGATCCCCATCTTTTCCTGAATGTTGTGTTCAATCGATTAAGTTGGCTTGTTCACAAGTCCTGCCTTCCTCTCACGGCATAAATTTCTTTTGCGCCAAGAAAATTATTTGCGGTATTTGGATAATCGATTACTCACTTAATATACAATTATCCCAATATTCCGAATTTCATCCTCCTGACAGTAAATATTCTCAGATTTCTGTAGTCCTCCATGAACGCACTTATCTTTGTGTTGAATCAAAATAAAACATTTGTTTTCACTTCGGAAAACAATGATAAACAGTTTTGCTTATTTTCCTACATGTATGGACCAAACCAGTAACTATTTGTGCATTTTTGTAGTCATTTTGAAACAATGTCCTGGTTATGAAGATAATGATGGAAATTAAAACATATTTTATTTTTTATCAGATTCATCAATGAATTGACAAAATAATCTACGGCTTCATTCGTTATTAAAATAATTGCTGGTTTCAGCCCTAATTGAGTTTAAACAAACTCAATGATGCAGTCCAGGACTGTATGCAGTCCTGAATTGCACTTTTCTTTTTATTTTATTTGCTGTTTTAAATCATTTGATTGCTTAATAAAGCCTTATCGTCTAATGTGACGCAGTTGTGCCATTATGCTCTCTTACTTTAAGACATTGTGAATCTTTTTTTTCTTTCTTAAAAAGTAAGAACTGTGAAGTGAAAGGTTGACGCAGGACTGAAATGACGCATTACAATTAAAATGCGAATGGAATATGCTGAACGTGAGTGTGAATGTGAGACTACACATTGTCGCTTTTCAATGGAAATCCCCAGATGTTTTGAGTTTTTTTTTGTTAAATTATTGTTATTTAATTTGTTGATTTGGGGGAAGTGCATCAGTTTGGGCCAGATAATATGCATACATGGTTTTTATTATGTCACTTTCCTCTCTCGCTCATCATCGCTTTCAGAATCTCATCAACCATGTGGCCAGAGCGAGCCAGCCAATGAGTGACTGTGCTCTCTATCTGTATTTTTACTTAACTACTAAGAAAAAGTATGTGTAAATATGTTTAAAAGCCCGACACAAATTCAATAAAGTTGTTGCTACAAGTGAGGTGGAACTCCAGTTGTTTTGACATTGTGAATGTTGATTTTGATTAATCTGTGTTTGCTCTTAAACTTGTCTTGCCAAATGAGGTTGTTTCAGTCTGTTTGACATTTTTCCTTTACATTACATTTCCTCTTTTCTCAACTTGGCTCCTTTCTGACGTTCAAAGATGTTGAACAATTGACATGCAGTGCTTAAACATACTCTCTTAACACCAATTACTACTAGGTAGATGATGAATTCTTGACTACTGAACCGAAAATGTATACACAGTACACAAGCCAAAAATAAACAAACCTTTATAGAGATTCTTGCCCTTTCGGTAACAAAAATGTATCAAAAGTAAATATATTCAAACAAGTACTATCAATGCTTTTCATGTACAATCATTTTCTTTTTGGGCATGAAGGATTTAGCATTATTATGATTTTAAAAAAGTTTCAATGAGTCATTTGAACACACAAATATTTAAGTGCTCATGACAAATGGTATTATGTTTTACATGTACTGTATATCTGGAAATGTCAAATTCAGAGTTCACAGTAGACTCATGTACAAACAACCTTCCGGAAAGTTCCCTAAATGGAGGTATCACCCAGCAGATGAAGCAACCAATCAGCAGTGAGAATGCAGCCTCCTATGACGTGAGAAGGCTGCCAACAGGTGTGTTACCATGCGGACTTTCCCACACATAGCAACAGGACATTTGGCAGACATGTTTATCAACTCATGTGCTGACCACATACACTAAAATTCAACCTTAATTATTATCATGATAATATTTATTGACTTGGTGTTTTCAACAAGTTGATGTTAGCACTGTGTATAAAAACAAGTCGAAATGAACATAAAGGAAATTACGTCACAGGAAGTTGTGAGTTGTTAGTTGTCTGACTCAATCACTGAGAAGAGATACGATCGCAGTCAAACCATTAATGGATTACTTTGTGTTTGCATGTGGATGTTTGAGTGTGTGCAGGCGTGTGTTTAATGTGTTAATGGAGGTTAGTTCTGCTGCATCGGAACAAACAGTAAAGCGACACGAAAAACGTGACCGTTCATGTCGCGTTTCCAATTCATTAGTCCCATTGGAATAGTTTCATCTATTCCATTCTCAAATTGTGGCCACGATAAAAACCTTCATGAAATGTGCAGGTAATGTTTTAACACTTGCACATTTATCATGGCCACGTTACAGGTTGATTATTCATAATTTTACATGTCATAATTAATCAATAATTAATTAATATCATAATTGTCTATAGGCTATCAAATGAACAACTGATATTTTCAAAATGTATTAAATGCCTGTGTGACTTTCATAAATAGATCCTTAACCGATGTTTCACAGATGGAAATGGAATGTGTATTTTTTTTGTTATGATTTGGAATGGATAAAAACCTCTACTATGAAACAGTGTGATGTGATGTCCTATCCCCCTAACACACACATTTATGGCATTTACAGTTTCAAGATTACTACCACTGGTAAATGTAAAATACTAATAATTTAGTAGACACGGGAACCTGTTCAAAAGAATGCCTTAAATCATTTAATTTTTGTGTAAAATGGGTTCAGTTTGGGGGAGATCCTCAAATAAATTTATTGCTGTTGGGCTTGATTTTCACTCATGGAGCCGATTCTTTGAGTAGTGCTTCTCCCACACTTATTGGTATAACAATATGTCATACACCAGGGGTGCTCAAGTTCGGTCCTCGAGAGCTCCTATCCAGCGTGTTTTCCATGTTTTCCTCCTGCAGCACAGCTGATTCTAATGATCAAGTAATCAAAAAGCTTTCCAGAAGCCTGATAACGATCCTGATCATGAATCAGGTGTGTTAGTGGAGAGAAACATGGAAAACAGGCTGGATAGGGGCTCTTGAGGACCAAACTTGAGCACCCCTGTCATACACAATGTAATTTTCATCGTAGAGGCAGAAAATAACATGAAAAGGCCACAGGATAATCAATGTATTCAAGTTAGGGGGCTTAGGTGATTGGCAATGAAAGATGGCCGCCGGTGGCTTCACTGGGAGTAAGTGACGTTACCAGTCCATCCAGTCCGTGGCTAATATGGATAAAAATGGGTGGATTTTGCTACTTAACTCATATTCCACAAACGCAATATTACCTAGACTAAGTAAAATTTCTGCAGAATTTGCGTGGGAATGCTGAAAAGCTGAATGCTAAAATTTGAATGCATGTGCTTAAATCATTTCAGTGAAATTATAATCCATTTCTTGATATGATCGCCAGTTGATATCGAGCCATCGAATGTACTAAAATGCAGTCCAAGCGGGGTTTGAACCCAGGTATTCTGTGGTGGAATTGCGCTAACCACTGAGCTAACTTTTCTTGTTCGAAATCATGGCTAATGGTGTATTTATTTTGAAAATGTGTCATCTGATGCTGAAAGCTAACATGCATTTAATCATTATAATCCATTTGCTGATATGATAGTCAGTTGGTATCGAACCATCGAATGTACTAAAATGTGTTATCTGGCCGACCTACTAAAAAAATGGGCTTCAACTCTTAATGTCGACTAAATGTTGTGTTATTTTGTTTTAGTTGGAAAAATGTGGTTTGAATAGTCACTGAGTGTTTTTATGGCATTAGCGTAACATTAAAGATATAGTCAATCGACCTTCACTACATCGGAAGGGATTTCCCATGCTTCCCGTTAGCTTCCTCTTCTGCTGACGATTGATGTAGAACCACCCCCCTCACACACACGCACACACACTCACACACTTCCACTGCTAGTTTCATGTTACCATTAGCAAGAGCAGGATGTTCTTTCAGTGTGACTCGTATTGACGTACACATCACACAGCCACACACAGTGGAGTTACATGTTGAATCTTGACCTCGCCATGACATCATGAATGACGGCCAACAGGACCAGCATCCATTTTAACATCAAACAAATATCAATGAAGAAACAGCCAACAACTCGAATGTAATCTTGTTCAATCTGTTTTATCATATTACTATCTTATCAGGTGCATATTAAAAAAAATAATACTAACCTAGACTTTAAACCCCAATCCTGTTTCAACTCATTTGAAGCTCTTGCCCTTGTTTGAAACCCTAAACCTGTCTTGAAACCTTAATTTGCTACTATTATCGTGGTTTGATTTGAATAGTACAGGTTTAGCTGCTTGGCATCGCTGCCTGTCACACCTCCTCCAGTGCACTTTGAGGTCAGCTGCAGGGTCGTTAGCTGGTGCCACTGTTCACTGCTGTTTCGCCTGCTAACCATCTCTCTACGGGGGGGTGCCGTAGTATCTGTGAGGATGTCTCCCCACGCCACTCCTTGCAATTGACCTCATTGGGGTGTTGAGCCCCAACTATAGTCCATTCTCATAGCCACATCCAGAAACTCGTTTTCTCAGCCTCTTCAGTCAGCTCCTTGATTGCCCTCTTCAGGCTTGCACCGGTCATTCCAACAGTGCGGAGGAGTCGGACTGATGACCCGCCCTCAAGATCTCCTTGTGTTGCAGCCTGGAGATTGCTTGGTCCACTTCCTCCTAGGCCCTCCACTTCCTCCCAGTGCGGACGGTCACCGCTGCGCTCTTCACAGCTTCGTCTCTGGACTGTCCCAACTCGATGACGAGGCGACTCTTCTCCTGCCTGTATCCTGTGCTGAAAGACTTCAGAGGGAGTTGCATGAGATTCTTGCCAAAGAAGCCGGTGTCTGAGAAACAGCGCCCCGGTACGTGAAAGAAATCCAGGGCGAACTCCACTAACTTGTGCGGTATCCTAACCCTTAAAACCCTAATCCTGTCTTGAAATCCTAACCCATCTTGGAACTCAAATTTGCAATACTAACTCTGTCTTGAGACCGAAGTACTGTTCTATAAACCCTTGGTTTGAAAACCTAGCTTTAAACTCCAATTTAAGGACTCTGACCCTGGCTTGAAATATTCATTTTAAATCATAACCGTAGTTTGAAATACTAACCATGGCTTGGGTCGCAACTATGGTTTAAAACCTAATTTTGAAACCCTAATTTCAAATTGTAACCTTGGATTGAAATTACACCCTTTGTTTTAGAAACCTAATTTGAACGAATCCTGACAAGAAACCTTGGAAACCTGATGTACAACCCCTGGTGTCAAATGTTAATTTGAAACTCTAACCCTAATTTGAAACCTTAACCTAGCCCACGGCCTTCAGAATCAGTCATGCTGACTGTTTCTTCAACCAACCAGTTAGCTGCCCCACAATAACGACAACATTTTCCCACTCTCCCATTGATAATCGTGTCTGTCTACTTTGTTTATGCAGTGTCACGAATTATCCTCAAACAAATCGGACACATCCTTCTTGAGTCTTGTAGTTCTGAAAATCCTTCAAGGTATAAAAGGGGCTGGGTAAAAAAAAAATATATATATTTTTTTTAATTAAAAAATAATACATACATTTGAAAAAATAAATATTTTTTTATTTAAACAATCAGATAATTTCTTATGAAATTGCTGGTAAGATGTCCATGAACTTGTTTAAATATTTTATCAATCAGATGGGCAAGATAACTTCGCTCAATATCCAGCAACTGTCAATATTAAAACGAAAATTTTAAATAAATTAGAGAAGTCGAAGGTAAATTGGAATTTCTGCTCTGGTCGCCTAGCAACGCAAAACACGGACGACCAATCAGCGGACTCCTATACGGCGCATTAATACAAACAAACAGAGCACTCCAACCACGTTGTAAGAAATCTGTTATTTAATATTATACCTTGTTCAAGTTATCTTTTAAAGTTATCTTTTAAATTCGAGAACCTAAAACATACACACTCACAGACAACAATGAAGCCAGTGTGGGACTCTGTCATGACGCGGATGTTCATCTGCTCCTCGCTGTCGTGCCACGGTTGTATAAAAGCGCTGCACTTCCAACTGCAGGGAGGACGCTTTTCAGAGCGAACTTTTTGAGGCTCGACGCGGGTCCGTGTCACAGCCTGCGTGGACTAATGCTGGCTTCTGCGTTTACACGAAGGAAATGCAACATCTTCTGCCTCCTATTACAGCTCCCCACACATTCTGAATGACTGCGGGGAACTCTTTTGGAAACGTATGTATTTCTCCCATCTCATAAGAGAGTCTCGAAAGTTCGATTCAGTCGGGCTAAATGAACACAAAAATGACTCGCGATGACCAACATATGTTTTGAACGCAAAACACGAAAGTAACGTTTCATTCCGCTGTCTACTGGACTGATGATAAACAGCTGTGTTAAACGTCCGGTTTTGTATGTCGCCATATGGGCGAGCTAACTTGCCAACTAACTCGCTAGCTCTATAACTAGCTAACCTGCTACCCAGCTACTTGGCGTCCCCGTTTTGTCGTTTTAAACCTTTTTTTTTTTTTTTGCGGGGGGTGGCCCAAAGCTTGTTACGACTCCGAATGTACTTTTTCACTCGACGCCGTCTGGTTAATTTTGGATGCGGTTGTGCGCGCGCGTGTGCGTGTGTACGTGTACGTGAACGTGAACGTGCACATGCACGTGTATTTTTAAGGAAGAGTCTGGAAAAGTGGCATAATGGACCGAGCGCTTGAGCTGTTCTGGAAGCCTCGCGGTGTGTGTGTTGCGTGTGTGTGTTGCGTGTGTGAGATGCTGTTACACGAGGCAAATCAAACAGCCGAACACCACTTACACATACGCTTTACTCTGATCTCATTGGCTCCCATTCAAACGCATCTGAAACTTTTTTTATTTATTATTATTATTATTTTAATTCACTGATGATTTCATAACGTTTAAAATTGTACAGTATAGGGAAGCAAATTATTTCTATGAAGAAGTATAGATATTCTAAAGACTCATTTAAAAACTGCACACGATATATACACAAAAGTTGGGTGATAAATGGTTTCATTCAAAAGAATAAGACATGGCTCACTGCAAGTATTTATTTTGTGTTTAATTAAACGGGTAATGATTTCACACGGTTACTTTTTAATTAATTAAATTGGGCTAAGATCTTAGTTTTGTATGATGGTGTTCTGTAACATTTTTGGAATGTAGCATGGCTGTCTTGGCTCAGTAAACGTTTTGAAACATAGCCCGAGGACACTGTTTCCTAACCACTTTGGCACAGCACATTAGTTGGCGGCTTGCTATGTGAAATTGTTAGGTTAAATTAAATTATTTCTGGTGATACAGCTATTTGCTTTGATAATTTACTACAAATAATTAGTGATAGACTGATATGTTTTTTCCCCCCAAACCCGATACCGATTATTAATAGTCAAGGAGGCCAATAACCGATATTTCAAGCCGATATTAATTTGCAGCAAAAGAGAAGATATTGGTGTAAAAAAAACTTTCATTTTAATCTTAAACGTATAAAGAATTGACAGTTTTGTTTTAAAGTTCTAACAAAAATTGAAGGGAGCTTCCAGGGTTATCAGCAGGTGTTAAGCTAAATTAAAAACTAAGCAAGTAATTAGTTCCCTCAGGTTTTCTACTGTTAATAGTTTCCCCCCCAAAAAACTTGATTTCTTAATTTTAAATAAAAAATATAAATAAAAAGTGCAGGGAGTTCCCAGTGTCGGAATAATTTTTTCCCACATTTTTTTTTATTTTTATTAAGTAGACATTTTAAATGAAAAGTCCCCTGTATCTCACTGAGCGACAACTGCATGCAAATGTAGCTAATTTGGGATTTTCGTCAGGGTTAGTAAAAGGTTTCAAAAGATCTTCGCAGACAGTAAAAAATTGCCTGTATATGTTCAAATGTATAAAATGTCTGTGAACATCTTACAATTCCTGATTAGAAAAAAAGAAATAAACTAAGCTATGTTTGCAAGCCTTCATTGCTCAATGAGATACCAGCTTTAGCGGCCTTCAGATTCGTAAAAATGGTTTGCTGATATTAAAATGCTGATATTTGGCATTTTCACAAATATCGGCACTGATAATTAGCCCGGCCGATAATCGGTCTATCCCTACAAATAATGTACGTTTATACAGCGATACGAGCAACGATGTATAATGAAAGGCTTAACAATTAAAGTGCAACGTGATTTTGTGACATGCTCCTCCAAAAAGAGGAAAATCAGCCATATTATGTCTTTAACCTAAAGATGGACCCTCTCGGAATTTTTTTGTGCCCCAAGTTCAAGCTTTCAACAAACATGCACATCCATGCACTATGTCGAAATAAAGACCAGGTCATGTAGACACCCGTTCGTACAGTTTATCAGCAAAAAAAAAAGTTGATTTGGAGTTGAGTTGCTCTTTAAATGCTCTCGTGAATGATGGCATTATGTATGGTTAATGTTCCGACCAAATGAGCCCACATTTCACTATTGGCAAGTTTGTGAGGAAATTGAGATGAGATCATCATTATTCCAGTATGCATACGGGTTATTTTCAATTATGTTCTGCCCCCTCAAGTCTCTGCCACGACTAGAACTCGTATAATTTGTCTAAGAACTTGTTATAAGTACACATCTGCATAACCTTGTATACTTATTAACATTATGGAAAACAAAAGAAAAAAATCTAGATCAACTTGGAACAACGAAAAAGTTGAATGACATTTTTAGTCTGTAACAAAAAAGATTCAAAGTGCATCAACTTACCTGAAAAAATAAATAAATAAGCGTGCCACTGCTACGCCACCTGGTGGATGTGCAATTGCACTTTTTTCTTGCATGGCAAATATAAAAAGGATGTGCCCCCACGTTAACATGGCACCAAGCCTGCCCAGCCTTGCCCCACTATTTGAGAAGGCCTGTACTAAAGGTAAATCAATTTGTGTAAAAACAATAATAATAAAAAAAATATTTTTTTTTTTTCGTTTTCTTTTTTTAAACTAATGTAATTTAACTTTTTCTTTTCTGTGGGGGGTTTTCTGTTTTGGTCATAATAGTCAAGACAATAAAGAAATAGATAGTAATTATAATTAATAATTTCATGCAAGTCAAATGCAAATTTAATCCAAACAAATTTCTTAAATTTGTATAGGAAAAATCATAAAGAATGATGACAACTTCAATTTTGCTGCATCTTATTTTGAAGGTAGTAGACGTTGATTTCTTATCAGGGTTCGTTCAAAGTCGCAATTGTTCGCCAGACTTTCGCTAGACATTCACCATGTTTGTTTTTTCTGTAGCAAGGAAATGTTGAACATGCAACACGAAAAAGCATAAAATTGTTGGCCAACCTCAAATGACCGTCTGGCAAACGTTTATGACCTTGAACGAGCCCCGACGAGTAATAAACATTCGCTACCTTCTCAGTGAAGTATGGGCTAAAGACGTAATAAACATTCGCTACCTTCTCAGTGAAGTATGGGCTAAAGACGTTTTTCGTGTTACAAAGAAATTTTGAACCTGTTCAAAATTCAGTGTTTGTGATTATCTGGCAAATGACTTTGCAGCTTTTTGCAACCTTTGCTACATGTGCAAACCCTTTCAAGTCTTCCTTACTCAGTGAGATATGGACATAACTGAACTGAAAAAAACAAAAAATAGATCAAAAGTACTTGTAATGAAAAATGCCAAACAATTCGAACCCTGGTAACTGGTGACCGTCATGTTTCCTCTTCATCCTCAGTTGAAATAACCGTGAGAAGATGGCCACCACAGAGGCAGCGAGTGCCGCCGTCAACGTTCTGTCGTGGGAACAAGTGAGTCGCCTGGACGAGGTCCTAAGCGAGGTGGTGCCGGTCCACGGCCGCGGCAACTTCCCCACGCTGGAGGTGCGCCTGAAGGAAATCGTGGCCCGGGTGCGCTCCAGCCTGGCGCTGAGCGGCGTCCGCGTGAAGGACGTGCGTCTCAACGGCTCCACGGCCAGCCACGTGCTGGTGCGGGACCTGGGCTGGAGCTACAAGGACCTGGACGTCATCTTCAGGGTGGACCTGCCGCACGAGTCGGACTTCCAGTTGGTGCGCGACGTGGTGCTAGGCACCCTGCTGGACTTCCTGCCCGAGGGCGTCAACAAGGAGAAGATTACGGCGGCCACGCTGAAGGAAGCGTACGTGCAGAAGCTGGTCAAGGTCAACACTGAGCAGGACCGCTGGAGCCTCATCTCGCTGTCCAACAACAACGGCCGCAACGTGGAGCTCAAGTTTGTCGACCGCATCCGCCGCCAGTTCGAGTTCAGCGTAGACTCCTTCCAGATTGTCCTGGACTCTGTGTTGGCCTTCTACGCAGCGGACGGCTGTGGAGCGCCTATGTCGCCAGAGCGCCACCCGGCGGTGAGCGGCGAGAGCGTGTACGGCGACTTTGTCGCGGCACTGGGCCACCTGCGCGACAAGCTCATCGCCACCAAGCGGCCCGAGGAGATCCGCGGCGGCGGACTGCTCAAGTACTGCAACCTCCTGGTACGTGACTTCCGGCCCGCCAGCGAGGAAGAGTTCAAGGGCCTGGAGCGCTACATGTGCTCGCGCTTCTTCATCGACTTCCCGGACATCGGCGAGCAGCAGCGCAAGGTGGAGGCGTACCTGCACAGCCACTTTGTAGGCGAGGAGTCCAGCAAGTACGATTACCTCATGATCCTGCGCCACGTGGTCAACGAGAGCACCGTGTGCCTGATGGGCCACGAGCGGCGCCAGACTCTGCACCTCATCTCGCTCATGGCCTTCCGCGTGCTCGCCGAGCAGAACGCCATCCCCGACGCCTCCTGTGTCACCTGCTACTACCAGCCGGCGCCGTACGTGCGCGACCACAACTTCAGCAACTACTACGTGGCCAACCAGAACATTCCCACCTGGCTGCCGTGCAACTGACGGGATGAGGTCGCGGCATTCTCTGAACGGAGCGTTTCATTTTTTTGGAAGCCTTTCTCGTTGTTCTCTTCTGATGCATCAATGTGATATTTTTAAGTGTTATTCCCAATTTTCTTTCTTGCTGGATGCCCACCACCCCATGAAAAGGTTCCTTAAAAGGCAAATAAGGGCTGCTTATGAACATGAAGCCTTAAATTTTGATTTTTTTTTTTTTTCTTCCTTCCTGGGATTACATAAAAGTGAAAAGGTGTGGAAAAATATTTGAAAATGCTATCTACGGGAATGTGTAATAACGAGTTGGCCCGAAGAAGAAAGATTGGGTTGGTGGTTCTGGTATGTTCTGAGGAATCCATTATCTTTTAATTTAATTTTGGACTTGAAGAGTATTACAGGTGTACTAAGGAAGGGAAAAAAAGTGCCTGTTATGCGAGGAAAAAAAAAAAAAGTAGTTCTAATATGCTCAGAGTGAATTGTTTTTGGTCATGTGACTGCGTGTTGGCGGGCGTTCTTGTGGGAAGGGTGTGCGATATACAGACCAGCCTGCCACACCTTCAAGCAAACTCATCAAAATGTAAATTTTTGTGACCACAACGCACACAAGTTGATTTCTCTGTCTGTCGTTTGTCTTCTTCCTGACAACGAGTGGCTTCAGACCCTTCCAGCTGGTCTTCCTTAAAAGCGGAAGCACGTGGCGAGCCCCCACGTTCACCCTGCAACCAGAACCAGCTTCTAAAATTATCCTCACCCTGTCTTCAAGGGAGGGGGTGGGGGTGGGGTCACGTGGGTAAAGATACCAGGTGTGCTTGATAACATCATGCTATTATTATTAGCATTGAAAAGCAGCACTGTTGTTGGCTTATTACGTAAAGGGCCCCAACGCGGCCCCCAGCCTTTTTCTCGGAATCGCTTGCCTTATGCCGCCTCTGCCTCTGTTTGCGCCAGATAACCGGCAGCACCTCTTATCTGGAGTTGAGGGTGTGGGTGGCCCGCCGCTACCGCCCCTCCGGCTGGCTCACATGCCTCCTGTCTAGTGACAGTGCCCACTCTGGACCAAAAGTGTTGTTTTTTGAATTTGCTTTTAGATTTTAGTTGATTTCGTGTAATTATGACGCTCGGGAGAGATGATTTGTTGTTTCTATTAGGACCCCTTAAATGAAGCTATGCCAGCTAGCGCAATCCCCCATTTAGAAAAATTCTGGTGGGTGTTTGGAGTTTTTTTTTTTTTTTTCTCTCTACCCCCAACGCCCCCCCCCCCCTTCGCGTTCTTCCTGCGCTCCCCTTGAGGGATTTTGGCATTTAAGGAAAGTAAATAAGCTAATGAGCCGGTTGCTCAGGGATTGATTAACAACCCCCCCCACCCGTTTTCGTTTTTTTCTTTTCTTCTGGTTTACTTTTAATTTTGGGAGGGTGAATCTATTTTGAGCACCCTCAGTCTAATGCAAGGAACTCTGTCATTTGGCGGGTCGTGATGCCCAAAACGCTTCACGTTTGTATTTGGCAATTGTGTGTTGACACATTGTGTTGCTTGCGTTTGCGGGCAGGTGTTTATGCTGTGCCTCGTTGAACTTTTTGCCCATTTAAATGGCAAGAGAACTGGGGCGGGGCAAAGAAACCACGTGGCCTGTGTTTGTGTTTACGCAGTTTGTCTCTGATGACTGAAGGTGTGTGCCCGTCACTCGGCCGTCAGGGATAAATCTACGTGAGGATGAAGTGCCTTTTCATTTGTTCGTTTTTCTGCTGTAAAAATCGTCAGTGTTAAATTTTGCCGCTTCCGTTATGCGTACTCTGTGCGAGGCGCAAGTGGCGCCCACAAAAAGTCTTGTTTAGCTCGCTCGACGGTGGTGGCGGAGGGTCAGTGGTCTTATGCCATGAGAACTTTCTCAAGAGTTGTATTTTTTTGCAGCAGTGTGTTTGTGTGAGTGAATGCTAGTGGCCATATACCTGACATGTGTCACACTGAACTTTATTTTTGGAAGAAGAAAACTTTTTGTCGCCGTGGTAACTACGACGACCATTTGGGGGGGGGTTTCCCTCCCCCATTTGTCAGCACTTTGACCTCACTTGACTTTTTTTCCTTCTTGGAAATGTTCACATTTAGCGGGAAATGTGCTTGAAAAGGAAATGATGAATAAAATATATTGAACGCAACCTCTGCCTTAGCCTTTTTTTATATATAGGTGACAAGCACAAAAGTTCCTCCACATATTGACTCTCTTCACAAGCATATTACGTTCACCTTCATCTGACCATTAGTGTGGATTTTAAATGTAGAAGGGCCAAAAATGTGCCTTGTGAAAATGAAATGGCTTAAAAAAAAAAAAAAAAAAAACTAGCCCCCAGAGGGTGCTAGAACTGCACTGATTTTTTTTTAACAGATATGGTGTTTTAAATATCGTGACATGGCAATATTATGGCAGTTTTATATCACAATATTGCCGTTATCTTTTTTTTTTTTTTCTCAAGCTTTCTCCGACAACAACAAAAATAACTTTCAAAAATATATAAATTACTTTCATATACTGATAAAATGTCTTTACCCATCTCAAAATGGGAGACAGACTTGTCTATAGCACCGGAATCTGACTTTTGGATTCAAGTTTGTGAAAACGCATTTAAAATGACAAAACACACAAATTTACAACTTATCCAATATAAAATTATTCACAGAACATGCATTACTCAATATATGATGAAGAAAATGGGACTCTCAGACTCCGACATTTGTCTCCAATGTTTACAAAACACTACAGACACTTATGTTCATGCTTTATGGTTATGTACTCCGGTTATGTATTTCTGGACTAAAGTCTTAGAAAAACTCTCCGCTATCTTGGACTGTAGGATACCTTTATCTCCAAACTTGTGTTTGCTAGGTGACCTAACAACAACTGACTTACCACATAAACAATTTCAATCTACACTTGTAGCCCTTACTATCGCAAAAAAAACAATTCTTGTTAACTGGAAAAATAAACAAACTCTGAATATCGACCAATGGTCTAACCTCCTCATAAATCACATTTTAATGGAAAAAATATCTGCCTCAAATAAAAAACAAATATCAAAATTTCTAGAAACATGGTCTACGTATATCGAGTTTTTTAACCTAATTCTGGTTACTTAATTCTGCCTGTTAGCGAGAGCCACTACATCATAACTTACATTGATGTTTCTGCATTTGGCAATTTATTATATTATATTATTAGTATGGGATTTTTTTTTATAGGTTTTAGGTGAACTAATGAATACACACACACGCACATACACATACTCACCCACATACAAACAAATATATATATATATATATATATATATATATATATATATATATATATATATATATATATATATATAAAAAGGAGAGCAATGATGACATGTCAAATCGAATGAACAATACTGAGCTCTCCAGAAAAAAACAAAACAATATTGCCGTTATCGTCACATCCCTAGTCAGAAACATTACGTTTCTCAGAAATGCAACATACGACAGCTCGCTTAAAGACATCTCTTTCCGTTATGTGCTGGCAACAATGCACCAGCTGGGGCAAACCACCATGCTAGGTGCGTCGGGTCACACGGGACACACCGCAACCAGTCATTTTGACCCGTTTCCATTCCCTTGCCCCCTTAGTAAAAAAAGATCCTCCCGGTCTCTTCCTCACGGCCCACTGTGTCACTCCTCAATCCAACCTGGTAAAGTGCACACATTCAGCCAAATATTGAGTGAAGTGTAAGGTACAAGAGAGTGGAGAACGACCAGGGTGCGCGACAAAAGTCATAAAGGAAGACTGCAGCGCAACCTTTTGTCTCCCGGCGCTTCCTTTTTGTCGACGTCCAACGGGAGTTAACCGTGGTATGTGTGTGTGTGTGTGTGTGTGTGTGTGTGTGTGTGTGTGTGTGTGCGTGCGTGCGTGCGTGCGTGCGTGTAAAAAAAAATTAAAAATTCCCATACCGTTCACCTAAACCGAACACTTCAAAATCCAGCCAGAGTCGTGGGGCCGCCAGGAGACCCGAAGAGGGACCAAAGAAAAGAAAGAAAAGCGAAGCCCAGCACCGACCAGACACCACCCACCGGGCCACTAACCAGAGTCCTTCACCAACCCCAGAGACATCTAAATTCCAACAAATCAGGGAGACCTCAAGGGCCCGAAGGAGAAACTGAGGAAAGGTAGAAAGGACAGACGAAGCAGAGTGAGATCCACAGACACCCGCCTCCACCGAATCAATGACCTGAGGGAGAAACAAATTGTGTCTGAGTTTCGATAGATGCTAGTGTGGTGGATCTGGCATGCATGAAAATCTCCACCAAAGAGGGGAGCCGTTGACCCCCGCCAGGACAGAGCAAGCGCAACACCTCAGGGCCCCCCAGGCCGCGGCAGCGCCAAAGGACGACCCCCGGGCCCCGCAGGGGCCACCGGCCGGAGAGCAAACCCAGGAGCAGGAGCGCCCCCCACCCCAACGCGGCCCGCGCCCCCAACCCAATGCAGCAGGACGGGGCACTGCAGGCCCACCAGGCACCCCACCGGCCCACAACCCCCACTCCCCCCACGACCCCCCACCCCCGCCATCCACCCCAACCCAGCCCCAACCGCCCCCAGGTCCCCAAATCCCCAGACACCCCCCACCCCAGCACCCCCACCCCGCCCCCACCACCACCCACCGACAGCCCCCCAGACCCCGGGGACACACCGCACCCAGGCATCTGCGCCGAAGAGGGGCCAGGCAGCGGAGCGGAGAGGGCACCCGCGCCCACCCCACCCCCCACCACGCGGAGGGACGGAACACCAGGGGCAGAAGGGGAGATGGGGGCACCGGAGGACGGGCGGCATCCCCGAACCCCAGGCCCAGCGGGGAGAGGCCCCGGTCGTCACCCCAACGATCTAAGTGAAAAACTAACCCTGTTACTGAGCTTTGCAGAAGCCTGATAACGATCCTGATCATGAATCAGGTGTGTTAGTGCAGAGAAACATGGAAAACAGACTTGATAGGGGCTCTCGAGGACCTAACTTGAGCACACCTGCTCTAGGCAATGTTTTTTTGTCGAAAAGCAACTCGCGACAAATCTAGCGACTTTTCCTGCTGTTATGGAGACTCTACCCATAACAGTCACATCATTTGTGAAATAAAAGTTAAGCAGAAAAATCTAACCAGTTTTATTCATATCACGGGGTGGCCATTTTGCTACTTGCTGTTGACTGAAAGTGACATCAGAGTTGCTCAGGTAACGACCAATCACGGCTCACCTGTTTCCTGATTTTGGTCATGTGACACTCGCCAGCTGAGTCATAATTGGTCGTTCCCTGAGCCCTGAACAGCTGTGATGGATAAGGTAGATAAAAATGGATGGATTTTGCAACTTTATTCATATTCCACAAGCACAATATTAAAAAGAATTCCATGTTTTGACTAGTGGGGCTACATATAACACTTTTGTAAAGAAATGTTTTGGGTTGTTTTCCCCTTCAAGAAAATAAACGTCGACATTCTTCTTCTGTTTAGATTCTTAGCAAGTCACAGTCATTGTTGCCAACTTGGCGACTTTCTCGCTAAATCTGGCGACTTTGCAAAGCCTCTTGGGGACTTTTTGGGGGGGGATCAAGAGTCACTATAGCTGTGCGCTGTTTTTAAGTCCTCCTCAAAAATAGAAAAGAAGAGCTCATTACCAGTGAAATACAGTATTAGTGGGTATTAACACAGTATTTGTCCCGCAATAAAAACTGGACATTTTCATGAATTCATGTCATGCTTGATCAACTTTGACTGCTCAAACATGGTTATAAAAATACATGTTTGAAACTTGTCACTCCTATTTGCATCGATAAGATGTCAAGAGCTCTCTGCAATTGAAAAAGTCCCCACCGAAGCATTTCATGAAGTGGTATGCTCTCTTTATGACATCTGTTCTGATAAACGAAGCACCGTGTTTATTCTGCTCATTTACATTTCGCTCTAACCAGAACATCAACTTGCTGACACTTGTTTTTCGGTTTCAGAAGTCCTGAAACTGTTACCAGGCTTCCATGGTGGAGTTTCAGGTCTATAAAAAACACCACAAGAAGCGCTCATCACATTTTTTACTTAGACCAATCAAAATTTCTACACAAAAGCAATGAGTACACTACACAGAGTATTGGTTACAATCAGCCGATGTAGCTTGGCTAGCAGGGTTGTTGTGTGTGTGACTTGACGCTGCATGCATGATGCAGTCATCATAGCTTAGCATGCTACAGGAATGATGACGCCGCCATAAAAAGGCCTCACTGCTAAAGTGTGAGCAGCAGGGCGCTGTACAGTTGGGTATTGGCACTAAAATGTTTTACAGCTGCTGAGCTCTCACATTGGCCATCAAGTAAACATAACACACACAACCATCATCTGGTCATGTGACTTGCTAATCTTGGAGCTTGTTAGATGAAGTAGATTTGTTATACAAGACATAGAAGAATTCTGTTATGTTTACTATATTAAAACAACCTTCATATTTTCAGAGGTGGCAAATCCAGGTCCAGAAAGTAAAAACACTTCGGCTTTAGCCCCTGATACTAGCTAGCTAGCTCCGTAAGAGGTAAACCAGCACCATGGAAGTTAGCTAGGGGGCTAGCTAACTAGCACCTGGGGCTAAAGCTAAAGTGTGGCAGGGTTTTTACTTTCTGGACCTGGATTTGCCACCTTTGCATGTTTTTGTATTTCCACGGCAAAAATAAGTGTACCCCCCACCTGAGTTTCTTTTTCAAAAGTTGCCTCGTTGCATATTCAGGAATGGCTGTAATGTGATATTTTTAATGCCAAAATGTCTTCTTGACTGTTACATCTCATACATCTCAAATGTTTTCTGAAGATGCTACTTACATTTTTACATACAAGGGATTTTTCCATGAATACTAACACAAGTGCATCTCAGTGTCTTATTTGATTCTTTTACAAATGCTCCTTCTGTCACTGAAGCCGTCTCAATGTTGAGACCCTCAATATGTTGCAATACACCAGAGGGTTCTGTAATCTGAAGTGCCAAGATGTGGCAGCAATATTTCATTCATATAATAGCAGACACTAAAATGGTTTTATTTCTGAAGAATGTATGAATTTGTAAGCGCCAGAACAATTGCATGTCTTTACCGTTATGGTGTAATGGGTTTAATGAGTAGTTAGGATCATTTCTAAGCTTGTATTTGTAATACATGTAAATTGTGCATGTAGCCCGCGGGCTACTCATGTGGTCCTTGGGGGACTACCTGCCCACGGGCACCACGTTGATGGCTCCTGTTCTAACGAATGGGTGTTGTTTAGTCAATACATTTATATTTTGTATAGCTAAATTACAGAAGTTGGTCAGTTGTTTAAAGTATAATTCTCAAATTTTGTATTACTGTTGAATTCAGCTATTCTCCATAAATTAAAGTTATCATTGTCAATATAAGTTTAAGAAATGTTATTCAAATTACATTTGCATTAAACTGCTGTGAAATTACTACAGCTCTATTTATCTCTTGATCACCTTTACAATTATAAATGATAACTCATCGATAACTTGCTTGAAATAAGACTTAATGCATGGCTGTTTCAGCATGTGAGACATGTATCCCCGTAAAACCAACGTGTCATTAAAAATGGTGTATTTGCCTTTATTGATTGCATTATAACGGACCCATATAAAGGTACATAACAAGCATCTGACAAGAGCGACACAAGCTAACATGTAGCTAGCAAGAGTGTAAAGCCAGCAAAAAAAAAGTAATCAGTTGCTATCACGCATACATTTTACATTATTCTGTACGTTCTTGTAATTCTGTAGCTGATGTTTCCGCTCCCTTAACGTTTGTAATGTTTGTTAACTCAAATGATTTTATTTTGTCATACTTGCGGAACTGCTAGGAGAGTGCGTTGTGGAGAACGTGAAATAAACAAGGCGGAGCGGCAGCGCTGAGTGAGAAAAGCCAGTCAAGTGTGGGACTATTTTTTTTTTTAAATACAGTAGGCATCGTATGTATTTTAATCACAGCAACATTGACATACGAGTGAAAAAAGATGTATACGGAGATTGTTGTTGTTTTTTTAGTTGAAATGCTTGTGCCCCCCAGTTTGGGCCTTGTTGAGACCTGCAGCAACTGTTAAGGCGCCGAAACACCAGGGTGTCTCATTTGGACAGACTACCTCCATATGCATTCACTTCACTTTTGTGATCATTCACAATCTTTATGTGATTGTTAGTTAGCTGAAGTAACATAAGAGCAAATAAGCTATAAAGTTAAAAAGATGTGGTAGAGAGCAAAGTCCCACTTATTGTTCCACATTTTCAGACCCTTTTACCACCTGCTGCTCCATAAATAAACGTGTGGTTAACATTTTGCGGGGCGTGATTGCGGTATCATTGCCAACTTTTTATTATTATTATTATTTTTAGCTCCTACATATTATTTCTGGAACAGTGAAAATGCCTTTTTTGTCACTCCAAATAATACAAAGTAAAATATGCACTGCAACAAAACAAAAAAGGGGGATTTTTTTTTCTTATTTTTTTTGCCCAGCAAGAAAAATAATCTTGAAAAAAATAGTTTTTGCATTTATCTGAAATTAATGAAAAAATATCTATTTTTTTCTTAATAAGACATTGCAGCTGATATTAAGACAAAAACACACACACACACACACGCACACACACGCACACACACACACACACACACACACACACACACACACACACACACACACACACACACCTCATAACAAGCTCAAATAATGGTTTGGATGAAATGACCAGCAGAAGAGCAAGACTTTTTTCTTATTTTAAGAGGAAAACCAATTACACTTCTCAATTGAGAAATTAGGATGTAACATGCCAATTAAAGTTTGAAGACAGCTGTTTTTGTTTTCAAGCCCATTTCATATTATTATTACACGTTATTGGCACAGCCATGCAATGTGGAAGGCTGCTGAATCATAACTGCACTACTCGTAAATGCATATCATGAAGTTCCTTTACCAGCACAGTGTCTACACAGTGTCTAGACTGGGAGCTTGTAGGCAGAGGTTGAAGGAATATTTGATTACTATATTAAGTGTAATCTTTGCGTGTCCAAAATAATTGTATTCAGGATCTGATGAAGAAGTTTTCTTGCAAGAATTTATTTAGAGGCCTCTAAAGACACAGTCAGGACACCACATCAGAATGCAACGTGATGATCCCAAGTGTGTGACAATTTACAGAACATCGACTCATTTATACTCAAAAGATAAAAGGTTCCTCTTCCCCTCCTAAGTTGATTAAAGGACAGACATGTCGACTCCTAGTGACCAAATGTGTGATGTTATTAGTAAGCAGACGTTTACATACAGACATGTTGATTCCAGGTTGGACAAAGGTGTAATCTCATTAGTAAACAGACATTTACATACAGTTCCCCTTCTTGACTGGGGGAACAAATGCAGTCAGGATCTTACCCCAGACTTTTAGTCTCTAAGGACAAAAGGCTCTGATAACATCATGCACATTCCTATCTTTAATAGCTATGAGGGTGAGAGGATAAAATAAAGTTCACAAAATCATTACTCCACTGTATTCTATTAAACACTCATGATTATATCACATTGATATGCCTATAAGTAAATTCAAAAACAGTAAAACCACAAATTGAAAATATTAAATGTCTTCAAGGTGGCAAATCCAGGTCCAGAAAGTAAAAATCCTGCCACAATTTGGCTTAAGCCCCTGATGCTAGCTAGCTAGCTCCCTAAAAGGTAAACAAGCACCATGGGAGCTAGCTAGGAAGCTAGCTAACTAGCACCTGGGGCTAAAGCCAAACTGTGGCAGGGTTTTTGCTTTCTGGACTTGGATTTGGGAGACTTTAGGGGAGCTACTTTGCATTTCATCACTGCCCAAACAAAAGCATGTAAAATCAATTTGGTAGTGATGTTGTGCAAACACCCAACACAACTAGTTGCTCCTATATTTGTGTCCGCCAACAGGGTGAGCTTCCATTCCAGAGTACAGTACAGTACAGACAAGAAAAATGAAAATAAAATCATATATATAAAAATGTATTTATATATTTTTTTCCGTGCAGCATGGGACAATCAAATGGAACAACCTATCTCTATTAATCACGGTAATATTTTCGAGACAACAAAGCACACAGCTTTAGCTGGCAAGCTACTTTGCATATTGCTGTCCAACAAAAATGCCAATGTTATATTTTTCATTATAAAGTATCACAAGAATTGCTAATTATTTCATCTAAGCTATAATATTCATGTTGATGCTTACTTTATTAAAGGTCTCTTGAAAGCTAAAATGCTTTCGGTTAACCAAATTAATGTCAAATGACCTTTACCTGGTGTTTACAAAGTGTGAGTCACCTCTTCCAAAAGAAAAACACACAAAAATGCACACGCACACACACACACGCACGCACGCACGCACGCACGCACACACACACACACACACACACACACACACACAACCTCAGGACATGTCAAAGTTCTTTTGTTGTCTGAAGTGCTTGAAATTGTGAGCTAACATTTGTCTTTCATGTCATTGAGTAGCTTCAACATGTGACACATCTGTTGTATCATCACTCAAATGCTATCACTGAAGTCAAAAGTTGCAATTGGAAAAGCAGTTTTGTGGAGAATAAGAAAAACAAGACCTCAATAATTGAGATACTTAACCCTATAAAGCCTGAAGCATGAAATATATCAGAGAAAATTAGGATTCTTTGTAAATAGAGTATTTATTGGTCCTTTTGAATGAACACATTTTTGTTGTTGTTGAAAATCAACTTCCACATATGACTTTTGATTTGTGTCATATTCGATACATACGGTCACAATGCTTTAAATTTGTACATTTATAACTGTCAAAAATATCATAATACTGTAAACGGATAAACATATTAGTACTTCCAAAAATCAGAAAGAACATTTCCCATTATTAATAAATATAGTCGTCTCTCCTTTATCAATTGGGGCTGTCTTGCAAGATCGCGGGAAAAGCCTTCAGCTGAGTGATACTGCCCTCTAATGGATTATCTGAGTAATGCATAAGTGTCAGGTCATGTACGTCAGGGTTTTAATGGAAAAAATATATATTCATGAAATAGAGGGCTCAAAATGTCTTGTATTTAATATGATAGTTTGGCGTTATAGGGTTAATGATACTCAAAGTTTACTCAAAGATGCCATACATTATAACTATTTTAACTAGGGGTGTCAAGCGATTACATTTTTTTTTATCGTAATTAATTGCATGACTTCAATAGTTAACTCACAATTAATCACAAATTTGAAATATTTTCTAAATGCACAATAAAATGTACAGTATTTGTTTTTCATACTTTTGTTAACATAAAAGTGGAAAAAATGTTAAACTAATAGAAATATGCCTGCATCATTGATACATTAATTTTATAATAATTTATAAAATTGAGTTAAAATTTAAAAAAGATGTACTGTACTGTAAGAAAACGAGTGTGATATTGATTTGTGTTGAAGTCATTTTTCTGCCACTAGATGGCATAGTTGCATTTGTAAGACGGTGACAGCTCAGTGCATTTTTCTTTTCATATTAAGAGCTATCCAATCTTTACCATGAAGTGACTTTTCTGCACATTTTTAAAATTGCAAAATACAACTTGACCCCATTCTCCACAAATATATGAACTATTATTACATTTATTACTGCTAAATTTTGACATGGACGTGTCTGCTGCGATGCGACTGGAATTCTCCCAGTGCAGGCTTTCCAAATAACTGCACAATTGCTTTCGTTTTTTTTCTCGTTAAAGGAAGTTTAAATTAACTCAAAATTAAGGCACTCATTTGGATACCCCTAATTTAAACACAAGCCTCCTCTGAAATAGAAGAAATAGGTAGAAATGAGAAAATAAAACAAAAAACACAACTCTCTTTTGAAGTCTTTTTTTTTTTTAATGGGGCGAGCCGGTATCAACTCAGGACCTTATTTGAACACTTAGGAAGTGTTTTTTACTACTACTTTTTTTTCTGCTAATAAAATACTTTTTAAATATATAAAAAAGTGGACCTCCGGGATAAAGAGGACGCTTGGTCACCCTACACTTGACCTACGACTGCATAGGTCAAGATCATACTCGTAGGAACTAGTAGTGTAAAAGAACTTTACTACTAAGCCTGGCATTTCTACTTCTTTCTACACCCTTTTCAAATAGAATCTTGTTTTGAAATATAACAAAAATGCTGCTATAGCTAAAATATGTATTATTATTTGAAATTGATATGCATGTATTTTTCTTTTCATCCAAGTTCAAATAAAGTTGTTGTTGTAAATTGTCTAACTAGCGAGGACAGATTATGTTGGACTTTCAGATGGATATAAAGGATTCTGACTAAAGGCTCTTCATGATCCTGGCAAAAATGTCATCATGAAAAACTGTGTAAAGTGGAGCAGCTCATGTAAACTGTCCGCTTCTCCGAAATCACACAAGCTGCGCAAATACAAGCAATTGGCCTTGCCCCGCCTCCCACGCCTGCACCCCTTCCAACAGGAGGCGGGTGGGTGGGTCCCGGGTGGACTCCACAGCGCACAAGAGGACGTGAAGCAGGTGCCATGTGGCCGAAACAGAGACAGCGTGCACTATTCCACGCATCAGCGCCTTCCTTTTCGCAAACACGTCCTGTGCACGCGCTCGCACCACTCAAGTGTTGGCCACATGGCGACCTTCCGTCGTCATCTAAATTGATCTTCCTGATGCAAGGTTAGCATTAGCTACCAGTGCTAGCTTCTGATAAGGTGCATATATTACTTTTAACGTTTACGTTTTCCAACACAGGGCTGATTTTCCCCACAGACAGATTAATGGCATGTTTCCTGGAGGGGCCAAACTATGGAGGTAAATATGGTGCAAAAGTAACTTGTAAATTATTTTGTACCTGTAGAAAAATGTATAAACGTGTATATGTAAAAGTCGTGATTTGTACCTGTTAAAAAAATGTGTACCTGTAAATTTTTTTGGGGTATCTATATAAAAAAATTATACCTATAAAAAAAAACATTGTGTCTGTAAAAACAAATTTGTATCTGTAAAAGTCATGATTTGTACCTGTACAAAAAAAATTGTACCTGTAGAAAAAAGTGTAAATTTGTATCTGTAAAAGTTATGATTTGTACCTGTAGAAATGACAACTTGTAGTAAAGAAGTCGCCACTAGGAGTCACAAGTGTTTTTTCTGCTGCTGTCCAGTCACGTGTATGGAGGTAAATATGGTGCAAAACTAACTTGTAAAATTTTTTTGTACCTGTAGAAAAAAGTCTAAATTTGTATCTGTAAAAGTCGTGATTTGTACCTGTAAAAAAAGATGTGTACCTGTGTAAAAACAAATTTGTATCTGTAAAAGTCATGATTTGTACGTGTAAAAACAAATTTGTATCTGTAAAAGTCATGATTTGTACGTGTAAAAACAAATTTGTATCTGTAAAAGTCATGATTTGTGCGTGTAAAAACAAATTTGTATCTGTAAAAGTCATGATTTGTGCGTGTAAAAACAAATTTGTATCTGTAAAAGTCATGATTTGTGCGTGTAAAAACAAATTTGTATCTGTAAAAGTCATGATTTGTGCGTGTAAAAACAAATTTGTATCTGTAAAAGTCATGATTTGTACGTGTAAAAACAAATTTGTATCTGTAAAAGTCATGATTTGTACGTGTAAAAACAAATTTGTATCTGTAAAAGTCATGATTTGTACCTGTAAAAAAAAAGTCTAAATTTGTATCTGTAAAAGTCGGGATTTGTACCTGTAAAAAAAGATGTGTACCTGTAAAAAAAAAATTGTACCTGTGTAAAAACAAATTTGTATCTGTAAAAGTCATGATTTGTACCTGTACAAAAAAAATTGTACCTGTAGAAAAAAGTGTAAATTTGTATCTGTAAAAGTTGTGATTTGTACCTGTAGAAATGACAACTTGTAGTAAAGAAGTCGCCACTAGGAGTCACAAGTGTTTTTTCTGCTGCTGTCCAGTCACGTGTATGGAGGTAAATATGGTGCAAAACTAACTTGTAAAATTTTTTTGTACCTGTAGAAAAAAGTCTAAATTTGTATCTGTAAAAGTCGTGATTTGTACCTGTAAAAAAGATGTGCACCTGTAAAAAAAAAAATTGTACCTGTGTAAAAACTAATTTGTATCTGTAAAAGTCAGCATTTGTACCTGTAAAAACAAATTTGTATCTGTAAAAGTCAGCATTTGTACCTGTACAAAAAAAATTGTACCTGTAGAAAAAAAGTGTAAATTTGTATCTGTAAAAGTTGTGATTTGTACCTGTAGAAATGACAACTTGTAGTAAAGAAGTCGCCACTAGGAGTCACAAGTGTTTTTTCTGCTGCTGTCCAGTCACGTGTATGGAGGTATTTATGGTGCAAAACGAACTTGTAAAATTTTTTTGTACCTGTAGAAAAAAGTCTAAATTTGTATCTGTAAAAGTCGTGATTTGTACCTGTAAAAAAAAATTGTACCTGTGTAAAAAATTTTTTGTATCTGTAAAAACAAATTTGTATCTGTAAAAGTCATGATTTGTACCTGTACAAAAAAATTGCCTTTTTTTTTTTTTAACTGTTTGCAAAGCATACATTGCAAAAATACTGTCATTTATCAAGAAATTGTAATATTTAAAATAAAATGATTAAATACAGAGGATAAAGGGTTGAGGTTAAAATACCTGTAGCGGCTTAAAGATTCACTCGCAGTAAAAACGTTTTGTTTTCATTCTGTTATGATAGTAAGAGTAGATACTTGAATATAATGTTAGTCAAATACAAGTAGCTGAGTATTGTCCACTTTTGGTTATAGGTTTAGGTTATCTAGTAAAACATTCAATAGGGTTCTGTAGCTCTATAGTAATTTTCACATCTAAACACTAAGCAGCAGTTTATGAGGTATTTTTAGATTTTTTTTTTTTTACAGGTACAAGGTATTGATCATATGTTTACACTGGTAGGCTTCAAAACTTGAAATAAAAGTCTTGACTTCAATGTGTTCAGTTTTCGTGACAATTAACAACATGAGATGAGCTAGCTAGCTCCGGATTACGAGCTATGATCGTACAATAAATCTTACCTTCATACTAAAACGTCTTTCTTTCTGCCCACTTTGAGTGCTCTGCATGTCAACCAACGTTTAAGCTGTTCCGCACGGTGTTTGTATATTGAACCATGTTTAAATTTTCACGCATGGGACGTCCTCTTCTTCCAAAATGACACGTAAACTGGTGTGGCTACTCTGTTTGGAATTTCGGACTTGTGCATATTAATGATAAAAACGTGGCGTCATTTGAGATCAACCCACTGTTGTTCGCTGAACCAACGAGGTTGAACTTTAGCCCGCCCAAATCCTCTTCTTCTACAACCACAAATCAGTTTTGCACCATTTGTAGCGAGAGATTTGGTGCAAAAGTCTGGACAGCAGCAGAAAAAACACTTGTGACTCCTAGTGGCGACTTCTTTGACTACAAGTTGTCATTTCTACAGGTACAAATCACAACTTTTACAGATACAAATTTACACTTTTTTGTACAGGTACAATTTTTTTTGTACAGGTACAAATTTGTTTTTACAGATACAATTTTTATATTTTTTTTAAAGGTACAATTTTTTTATAGGGACAATTTATTTTTACAGGTACAAATCACGACCTCTACAGATACAAATTTATACTTTGTTCTACAGGTAATTTTTTTTTACAAGTTACTTTTGCACCATATTTACCTCCATACCAAACATCTTACAGAGACACTGTACGTCTTAGAAGGTAAAATTAAAATATGTGTATGTATTTGTATACTTGTGATCAAGCATACTAAAATGATGGAATATGGGGAAAGGGGGAAGTAGATTACAATATGTTATAGTTTCATGACAGCTGCAGCAAAACATTATAGGCTATATACTGTATGCAAAACACAATTGAAGAATATTCAGCATATTGTTAAAGAATGTTTGCATACTTTCATGGATTTGTGATGACGTATTTGCACCACAAAACTTTCGTTTGCTGCACAAATAAAACACACCCAAGTATGCTAAGTCCACACACACAAATGTGCATATTTCATTCACATTTCAGAATAATGAAATAGGCTTCAATCACAAACTTCTCAAAGTCAGTGTACAATAATTTTGATGTTGGCATGCCTATCTTCCGATTGTATGTGATTACATTTTGACATCACTGTGAAACATCAGGTGTGGCACTTTTCACAGAAAGCACTCATAAAATACATAAACAGACAGATAGTCAACGCAAGGAAAACTAATCAAAATATTCAAGTCCTACTGGAATGCCTGCTGAAACAAATGTGTTTGAACTGCTTTTTAAAAATGTCAACAGAGGTGGCAGCTCTTCCTTCAAGTCGAAGTCCAGTCCACAGTTTGGCAGCAAGAGACCGCAAGACTCTATCACCTTTTTTTTTTCACCTCGTGAGAGGGACATTAAGGCCCCGTCCAGACGGAAGCAAAGCCGGCTTCGTTCCTCAAACAAATCTCGTACACACAGAGGACGTTTAACGGCTGTAATGTATATGCCAAGTCTGGAGTGGCAATGTAGTGCAGCCACAGGGAGTAAACGGAAAGCGTAGAAGAAGAATCAGCAAAGAAGACAAACACTTGTTTTTCTAACTTTATTGCTTTCTACAGAACAAACATGGCTTTGCATGTATCAAAACAACATGAAAAAGACAAACACAGGAGAAGTGACAATGGCGGGTGATTCAAGTACGACACCGCTTGTTGAACGTGTGAATAAAGAAGCAAAATATTTTGCTGCAAAAGCATAAGCAAGCTATAAGGCTGCACAAAACGGCTACGACACGGCTATCCGCCATTGTTGTTGACAGACTGACGGTTCGTGCGCAGTCACGCGAGAATTGGCGCATACGTCATCAATCTGCGACAATGCGTCGTCATCGAGCTGCGACCATTACGTCATCACTGGAGAAGTATCCTGTCCAGACGGACGCGTACAGCGCGTGTTTTGAAATCTTTCCACTCTGGAGCCCGGTTTCAAAAGTGATCGGTTTCAAGCCATCGTGTGGACGAACGGCCTAAACGGTAAGAAACTTGTGAGGATACATTGAAACTGGCTTTTGTGTGGACGTGGCCTAAGTAAAAGGCAGTCAAAGTAGACCAAACAGAACAATAAAATGACACCTGATCCACCAATGAGGAGTAAGAGTCAGAATCATCTTTTTTGGTCAAGTATGTAAAACACACAAGGAATTTGTCTTCACAGACACAACCCCTGTCCAAACAGAACGCCAAGCCTGGTGGGTCGCTATTAGCGACCCGAGATTCTGAATTTCAAAGATTCAAGTGACATGAAGTTAAAATTCTGCATTGAATCGCAAAATGAACAGAACCGATGCAAGGGAGACAGAATGGGAGGGTTTTGGTTTTGGCTAAACCGATGGGATCTAGACAAAAGCTTAGCAGCAGTCATCTAAACCAGTGGTTCTCAAACTTTTTTCAATGATGTACCCCTTATGAAATATTTTTTTCTGCCAATTACACCCTCCAACCAGCGCAAGGCATTTTTGGTTGAAAAAAAAAAGAAGCTGATCCCAATGACAGCTCATCAGCAAGCTGTGGAGAAGCCTGATAATGATCCTCACCTGCGTTGGAATGGGGAGACATGGAAAACAGGCTGGATAGTGTGCTTCAAGGACCAGGGTTGAGAAACACTGCAATAATCTCATAAGTAAAAAGAAGTTTAGTTAATATAGGTAGCCAAGAGAGAATAACGTCATGCAAAGAGACAAAAAGAACGAATAAACAAACAAACCTAAACTTGACATATTATTTTTTATATTCATTTAATCTTTACTTAGGCAATAGCGAATCGATCCTCATTGTTATGTCGGCATAAAGATTTTACCATATTCAGACGGACAATTTTTGGGAAGCCCTGGACAAAATAAACAATGTTGAAAATGGACTGATGGAATTTTTAGGATTTTGTGTCAGCAATTTGTGCCTTGAATAGAACAGTCTTAAAATGGTTCGGATCCTACTTGGTTTTATTTAGTGACCATTGGAAGTTTCAAATCTGAGTGAATGGCCATGACATGTTATTGTGGGGTCCCTCAAGGGTCAGTCCTTGGACCCCGTCTGTTCAATCTGTACTTTTGAGTCAAATACTTCAATGTTGGTGATCATGGCAACGCGGATGATACACAGCTATATTTATCAACGTCCCCAAATGACAGCACTAAAATGAACCTAAGAATTGCTGTTGGAAAACACCTGGCGTCACTGCCTTTAGAAACCAAACCATGTCCAAAATCTTGTGCTTCTGATAGACTTTCAGCAGGTCAGGCGATCAGGACTTTGTTTTGGGAAGAACCAGAAGCTCTGGGGATCAAAATAGGCAGAAGAACCTCAATATAGTCAAAGACAAGAGAAACTGACAAATGGGTGCTTGGTAGACGCAGGGAAAAAAACAATAACATAAAAGTGTAATATTTAAATTCCACTCAAAGGACAACTGAATGATTCATGTATTACTAAAACGAATGGTTCTGTGCCACCGGCAATGATTTGCAGTTCAAATGTGTTTTCGAGAAAAACCTCTCTCTCTCTCTCACACTTTTATGTCAGCCAACATTTCAAGTTGTCATGATGCCTGGAATATCCATCCATCCATCCATTTTCTTAACTGCTTTTTCCTCACAAGGGTCGCTGGAGCCTATCCCAGCTGGCTTCGGGCAGTAGGCGGGGTACAACCTAAACTGGTTGCCAGCCAATCACAGGGCACACAGAGACGAACAACCATACTCACAATCACACCTATGGACAATTTTGAGTGTTCAATTAACCTGCCTTGCATGTCTTTGGAATGTGGGAGGAAACCAGAGTACCCGGAGAAAACCCACGCAAGCACGGGGAGAACATGCAAACTCCACCCAGAAAGGCCGACGCCCGGACTCGATCTCACGTCCTCTGCACTGGGAGGCAGACGTGCTAACCAGTCATTCCACCGCCTGCCTGGAATATATTTAATACATTTCCTCAAAAAAATAAAGAAATAAACGTCCAGCAACTAGTTTTTTCTATATGTCATGTGGTTCTATTGAAAACCTAATCAGTCTTTTCTAACCATTTGCTCATCCTATCCATTCAGTTTGTATTCTTTGCTGCAATCAGAATTTGGGTTCAAATGAGCGACCAGAACCAGCTTGTGTTCTCATTAATGCACCATCATGTGCCTTCATGGGAACAATCTCCACTTTGCTCAGTCTGCACGTGCTCTCCTGCTGAATAGCAAAGCAGTTAAAAAAAAAAGAAAAGCAAAGTCAACATATGGCGATCAGGCCCGGTCGCAGATGATTTGGCTTGACGGCTTCTGCACATAATCAAGTTCTGTTTGCTGTTCTTGAGTTTTTGAGTCTGCATTTGATTTGACGTCTTTGCTTGCATCAACGATGTGTGAAGTGTCTCTGCGGCTGATTTGTTGCTCAAACTGGTCCAATCATTGACACTAGGAACCCTTTTGTTCGTTGTTCCAGATAAAAGTGAAGCAAAAAGCACGAAGCTATGCAAAGGCTAAACAATAGTTGTAGATTCCTTCATCCTCACTTAGCGATTAACCGCAAATGAAAAATGACAGATGACAGATGCGTAGGCCCACATGTCAAAACTGGTTGTGATTTTGCAGTGTATTATATTCTCCCTCAGTCGTGTAGATGGAAGGAAATCACTTGAATCCAAAGATGGCACAAAATACCATCTCAAAAATACACTTTAAAATACAACCAGGTCTTAGTCACAAGTGCTCAGTTTTATCTGTAAAAAAAATAAAGTTGTATTATCATTGTCCTCTATAACATTATGTTCAATCTGAACATTAACTGTGCTTACTTAAAGCTGCTGAACACAGAAAATTGAGTGTTGAATCGCTACAGCCACCGGTAGCTGAAAAATGAAACTGTACACACCCTTCTTCACGTACACAATACTCAACTTCTCACCATATTATTAGCTCAAAAATGTGTTTCTGATGGATTAATTGATGAAATCCCATCACCAAGGATGCATGGAAATATTAAGGCAGTAACATATCTATGTCCCGAACTTTACAAGTTTGACATGAAACCAAATGTCTCCTTTGACAAGCTCCCACAACTTAACGGCCCATACGGGTGGTATGAATCTTTCAGGATCAAGTGGTGTTCATCCTCAGGTGATGCCATCACAGCCTGAAATGATAAAAAGCGCTTGAACTCATCGCCCCAAAGTTCTTCCAAGTGAACTCGGTCTGGCTTGGAGTGCTCCGACATCAAACATTAGAACTTGGAGAGTACGCCTGCATTTTCATTCTTAACTATTTTCAACGCTTCTTGAAAAGGATAATTTTACACTGTTGGACACACGCATGAAATCCTTTCACACTGCCTGTAAAGCTGGTATTTTTCCACCTTTTGCCGGGTCACTCTTATGTATGAACAGCACCGACCCAGAAGGAAGGGAAGAAATCGACATCGCAATTTTAGGCCTTCAGAGGCAGCACAGAATAAGGACATCTTCTAAATTCAACAGCTTAAAAAAACAAAAACAAAAAAAAAACATACACATTTTTTTGTCTGCTGTCCAACATCACACAAGAAAAGAAAACAGTAATACAAACTACGGCAGATCAGTTTAATCAGAGTATAAAAAAAGTTGACAATTAACAGTTGAAGTCAAATAAAATAAAAATATTAAAAGATACATTTGGCTCATAATCAGTTTCGCACTGTTTCATGGGAAAAATCAATAATGCTAATATACTTTATTCACACTTTCACATTTTTGAGGACAATTTAAAAACCCTCACAACTTTTGTTTTGATGAACGTCCAGAGAAACAACGCAGCGTTTTGAGTTTAGTCTCAAGTGTCAAGATGAAAGCAATGTGAAGGTCATGTGACCACTTCTATTTGTAAATATGTTAGCGCCTTTGTTGTCAAACAGACCATAAAACAATCACAGGAATGTATTCAAGTACTTCTGTATTTTTGATTTGCCATTAAACAAACACCACTTCAACATTGTCAACTTAAAAAAAAATAAAGTGAGCAAATAAAAGTGTCATCATCAATGGAAATCCAAAAACAATTTCCTATAATGTGTAAATTCTGAAGCAACGTGACGGCATGTTGACGGAATTGGAAGAGCGGAGTGGAAGCGGTCCAAATGACGATCAGGCAGTTTGGGGCCACTAGAAGCTAATGTATTAGCAATGACAAGAATTTTGACAATCAAAGAACATAAATCGCCATAAATCTGTGGTAGGTCCGATACCTCGACACAGAAGGAGCCGATTGGCCTGACTCTCGTCTGGCAAAATAATGCTGAAGCTGGAAGTTGAAGGAAACATTTTAGAATGTGACTTTTGGTTACTAACAATTTTCTACAATTTAGCTAACTTTACATTTCTCATCCGGCAGAATAATTGTGTTATAAAATAATGTTAAAATTGGACTTGACTATTTGCTGGATGTGAACTAACTTTACAATTGTTGAAGAAAAATTAGGTGATCATTTTAGGTCCCCTAACAAAAAACATTAGAAAGAAAGTTTGATGACAATTTGTGATTTTTCAGGATTGAAATTGAAATGAAAATTAACGTGCTACAAAATCATCTGAGACCTGTTTTGATAAATTTAAAAATGAAAACATTCAGCGTCATCTTGTGGACATTCCTGACATCAGCTGTTCACATTTCCCAGTCACGTTGGGCCGTTATCGCTTCAGACTTAAACGGATATTTTCTGAAAGTCATGTAGCATCAAACCACTGACGTTTTGTACCTGCATGATGACAGCATCACAACTTTGTAACTGAGTCATATGGATGTTGGTTTCCAAGATGCGGAAGCTACACAAAAAAGCACCAAGTTGACCGTAGTAATTATTTTAAGTCTCTCCACGATGTTGATCAGCCCCTCAGGCGGATTGAGACGGTTGTCGACCACAAAATGTTTGGAAACCGGTTGAGACCATGACCGTTCGGCCGTCACAGGCCGGAAGACTGGGAACGTCCGTTTACCTGGAATGGAGAGATCAGAAACTGGCTCACAATTTAAAGAGGGAAAAACGTTTGAGTGTGTCTCTTTTCTGGTAGGTCAAGCACAAGGTTAAAGAAGCTGATACGTTTAAAATTCATTTGGAACTTCATTAACCACATAACCTGACCTGACCTGATTCATGTTTGGTCTCTATCAGTGGAAACTTTTATCCTAGAAAGACTTTTGAGCTCAGCTGTTCCTCTCTCACGTTGCTTATCACATTTAGCCACAAGGCGGTGCTTGATAGAAATAGAATAAAATGTTCCATGAATGCAGTGATGACGAGCATTAACGTACGTATGATACTTCAGTCCAAATTATTAGGCATATACCGTTACAGTAGGGCCGGGTTTAAAACACTGAATAATCGATATTGAATCGATTTTCATCTTCAAGCCTGAAATCGATGCATAAAACCATGAATTGATCTCTTTTCACCCCAAAAATTCTTAAGAACATAGAATTTCAAAGACCACCTTTTTTTGTATCTTACCCCAATTTATTGTTCACTTGAATTAAAAGTATTTTCTTATATTTATGAAAGACCTGACTTATTGCACTTTAAGAAAATTCAGAATCTTTTTTTTTACACAAATACTTCCTTTCCTGTAGTTATAATCTTGACTAGAATGGTCCGCAACCAACGGGTACCGTTCCGCGATTTGGACCGTGCCACGGCAGGCTGCTCAGAAATAAAGCAACACACACAAAAAAGTACTTTCGGTTAATCTGTGGCTAAAAATATTTTATTTTGAAAACTGACCGGATTCTCTTTGTTTCAATTGTCTATGATGGACTCTTACGGATGTCAAGATGCTAATTATCTCAGTCACCAATGCTAATGTCCACAAGCTAGAAAATTTGTAAAAAACTAAACAAAACAGATGTACAGTATTTGGAACGGGGAAACAACACAAGATCTTATTTATGACCAAGAAGAAAAAGAGAGCTTACACACCTCAACACCTTATTTTATTGCTTATTCGGATCTTTAAAAATAAAAAAAATTATGTCATGCAATCTACCGATACTACGTTTACGATCAACTGGTCAATTGTCATTTATTTGTTAGCCCGCTGCAAACATTCCTCCAGCCCTCCACTCCTCTGGCTGGGTCTAAGGCAAAAAGTAGTAGGTGCGAGGAAGTTGCCGAATCTAGTAAGTGTATTTATTGTTTACAGCTGTTGAACTGTGAACCATAATTGCAATAGTATTTAGCATGAGCCAAAGTTTTAGAACAACAACCAGCCACCTGATAGAAGCATTTTTTTTTTCTGGCTCCTCCTCTTTTCTAGGGGTGTGCTCAAAATATTGACACATTGATACGTACCGATATTATTAAAACGATACAGTATCGATAGTCTAGTTCTGAGTATCGATACACCTTCCTGACACTAGTGGGTGCAGCGCCGCCGGTATTCACATGAGAAGGAAGCACCTGAATTAGGAAAGTCAACAGAGCTGCCAACGGTCACGGATTGTCCGTGTTTTGTTACAGAAATTAATGAACGTTTCCGTCTGTAACATGAATATTAGGGATATTTTAAAAAGCCGCCAGCTCCGGCGACGTAATTCAGCACTGTTCATTCATGAGCAGTAGAAGCTAGCGGACACGTCCAACATTAGCCGAAAGCTAACGTCTTGAGGCTAACCCCGATCGATGCTCTTCAGAGCATCAGTGGGCAAGGAACAATGGCAGCGTGACAACAAGTTTTAGTGGGAGGAGACAACACGGAAAAAGGCAAGCGAGGAATGTTTGTGTATTTACAACGATCAAAATTATTATTCCGCGACCACATATCAAATTGTTTGCTACTGAAATGCAAATAAAGTCCCAGTTAAATAAGCAATGCGATGCCTCAAATTTCTTTGTCTGATTTTTTCATAACCGAGACGAGAGTTGCGTTACCAGCACAAGTGACCAAAACCAAAACACACACAAAAGTGAAGCTTCATCTCCCGATTATTACGTCCAATAATGCACTGTGTCTGTGTGCTGATGACAACTTTATTTGTCACAGAATAACAAACACAATGACACTGCTTGTGGTTATTGTAATTCAGCTCATTTCGTTCTCAATGTAGCTAACGACGAGTGATATTTTTATGTTTGTGGCACTTAAAAAGTTTGGGGGCTGCTTTGCTTAAAAAAATAGTATGTGCGCAATGTGCAATGTTCAAATGTGACTGCTAAGTTTATATTTTATTGTTTTGGATTGATTTATTCTTTGAAGCAGTAATATTTATTTGCACAATTAAATTGCCTTGTGAGGTTAGTATACAGCCATTGTCATTAATGAAATAGAAGATATGTTACTGTGGTAACCACAATAATGTTCTTGACAAAAGGTTAAAAATACTGAAATTCAAATTGTTCTGGGAATGAATTTCAGTAGGTTGACAGTTAATGAGAAAACGGCCAGCAAGTTTTTTAACCTCAGCTGTCATCTCATCTCTCAATTTATTGTTCAGAATCGATGATGTTTCAATCTCTAAGCAAACTTTGTTATGCTTTTTCCCCTTCTTCAATGGATTGAAGATATATTACGCACATTTCTAATTTGTTGAGTACGTATATGGATATTTGTGTTCAACATAAACTAAGGAGCAATTAGGCCATACTACTTTTTTTTTGACCGATACCGATACCAAGTGCCGTTACCATTAGTACTTATGATACATAAAATTTCCCCAAAAACAATGACAGATCATCATTTTTAACAAATTACATATATATGCCAACGACAGCAAATTTCCTTAAAATTGAATGAAATTAATGGCAATTATATGTTGTCAATTTGCTCATAAAAGTCATTTTGCGTAGAGCACACAATAAAATGAATAAAAAAAAAATCGATAAGTAAGATGAAACAAATAATTGTGCAGTGACGTGCAAAGATTTAAATTCAAGTAATTTAGTAATATCGAACATGTTAAGAATCCCTCAAGCTGTTTAGTGTGTGATGTTTAATTATATCTTATTTTGAAATCCATACTTTTAATTTGGAAGTCTACTCTGTATTTCCGTTTCCTGTTGCATGTTCTCCGTTCATTACAAATATAACGTAGTATGCATAAGAGCGATACTTAGCGTCACTCTGCAGGCTGTAAACGGCACCATTCTATTTCTAACACCGCAGCTCTACGACGTTAATGAGGCAATTAAGCGCGCGGCAAACGTAAAAGAGGCAATTAAACACGGTGAAGTTACGTGATCTACAAACATTATAAAACACATTGAACCCAGAATTTAGAGTGTTAAATCTGTATTAATAAAGATATTTATTAATTTGCTGTTCATAGTAGGTTACAAACAAACTGAAACAAACGTGGCTCTAGCAAGACGAGTAAAAATTGTGATTGTCAATGATTTATTCTGGCATTTCGTGACTACATTTAATGATAGCTTTAATGATATCTTAGCATTTAGTTTGCTATTGAATTACTACCCATCCTCCTTTCATGTCAACGATATTTGTCATAAGTGTGGCTTATTCACCACCATGGAGGTGATGATTAGAGACTTTTCGAGGAGTGGCTGCTATGTAGCCGCCACGCTAGCTAGTCAACCTCAGCTGCAAAGCGGCAAAGCTACTTTTGTACATGGAGGAAGATTGGACGGTTGGAGTCCAACTCATGTCAGCCAATCACAAGCCACCGTACTTGCTGAGTCACTTGCAACTCCAAGTTAACCCATTCACAGCCATTGACAAGACGCTAATGTACAAAGCAATAGTATCAAACTTTCTCAGAAAAGCTCAAACTAGAATTTAATTTCTTTTAAAGCCGTCAACATTTGGAAGATGATGTTAACCTGTTATGGGTTTAGGGAGACAATATTTTGCATATGAATTGTCTTCTCACCACTGAAGCCATTAACAATGTCAGAATGGTTTTATGGAAGCTCACAAGGGTCCAAGAGATGTAACAAGCTCGAAATTGCTGTGCGCCAACATCAAGGATCAAGCCAACCTCTTGAACCACAATCAGATGCAAACACATGATTTGTTTTCTTGCTGCCGGCCTGCATCCAGACCAGTCACACTCCAGTGAAGGTTTCCTCCTCACGGGGCGCTGCACTTCAGTGAGAGCAACTGGAGGAGCAAAGCTGGCTCTTCACTGCCTTGGGCACTGTGGATTGCGTTACTTTAAAGGGATCGATGTACACCCGCACCAAAACACCCACAAAGTAAGCGACTCATTTGTTGTTGTTCCCATTTGCAATACTTTCTCTGGTTCTACGTCAGGAAGAGTTGAAACTAAGATAACAAACTTAATGGTGCTTAAGTAAAAAAATGGGTTATCAATTAGAACCCAAGAGGCAACTGTCATGAAATGACCACACAACAGACTCAGGATTCAGGACTTCTGTTTTATAGCACAGAGTTAAGAATAGGGGCTGTGCTCGGACTTTACCTCCAGGATTCAGTAGTGTGTAGGTAGCGCTACCCAATAAGCATGATTATTTTTTTTAAAGGCGTACACTTTGATAGCTCTTGTATTGTAAGTAGGGGTGTCAGGCGATTAACATTTTTAATAGTAATTAATCGCATGACTTCAATAGTTAACTCACGATTGATCACAAATTTAATATCTGTTCTAAATGTACAAAAAAGTATTTTTTCCTAAGTTTTCATACTCTTGTTAACATAAAAGTGGGAACAAATGTTAAACTAATAAAAATATGGCTGCCTCTTTTAGTCATTGATACCATCATTTCATAATAATTCATAAAATTGAGTTAAAAAGATTTACTGTACTGTAAAAAATGAGTGTGATATTGATTTGTGTTGGTAATTTTTCTGCCACTAGATGGCATAATTGCATTTGTAAGACGGTGACAGCTCAGTTCATTTTTCTTTTCATATTAAGAGCTATCTAATCTTTAATATGAAGTCACTTGTGACATTCTGCACATTTTTTTAAATGATAAAATACAACTTGACCCCAGTCTCCACAAATATATGCAATTAATTTTATTAAATTAAATTAAATTATTAAATTAATTTATTACTGTTACATTTATTTGGATGTGGCTTTCAAAGTAAGGGGTGGCCATTAATCGCGCATTAAAAATAATAAAAAAAACAAAAAAAACAAAGAGAGAGCAATAATCATGACATGTTGAATGAGTTAAATTACCGAATGAACAATACTGAGCTCTCTCTCAAAAAAAACATTTTAAAAAATCACGCATTCAAAAAATTTGTGCCGTTAAAGGAACTTTAAATTAACTCAAAATAAACGCACTAATTTTGACACCCTCAATTGTAAGTGCTTTAAAGTTTAACTCACCCAACCAGACTCTTGCTCCACCCCTCACTAATATTTGAAAACGGCGCTCAAATGGGGTGTTGTCTGGAGGACTGTCGGGCTTGCGAATGAGGAGAGGGTTGGACATGGTCTGACTGTGATTGACAGCAGCAGTAAAAACTATGATAATAATCTAAACTATGTTAAGAATTTCTATACTACCGCAAATTATGCTATATAAACTAATCAAATGCTACGCTAATAAATCACCAACCTGAAAAACGATAAAAAGATGTTCGCAAAAGCCACTATTCCAACTTCAACTCGCTAAGGAGGCCTGTACAAGAGTAAGCGGATGGGTGGCAGACAGAGGCTCACATAACAGTCTGTGGTGGCAGAGTGACGACGTCAGTTTCTAGGAAATGACGTGGGTCGCCCAGAACAGCCAAATTATGTTTATCCCAGTGTTTAACCTGAAGATGGCGCCAAACAGACTGTTTTTGCGCCAAATTCAAGCTTTCGGCAAACATGCACTAAAATGTCAGAAATAATGACCAGGACATGTAGACAGCATTTGTAGACACCAGTTTAAACAGTTGATCTGCAAAAAAAAAGAAGAAGAGTTGACTGATTTACTGGATTTTGACTTATTTTGCAAGGCCCACAGAATATTGTGTTCTATTGCTATAAAAACATGGAACCTACCAAAAGAAAGATTAGAGTCTCTTCTTTCATCAGGAAAAAATGTATATTTCTAACTGTTTGCATGGATGAAAATGTCCGGGTACTTGAATGACATGAATGGGAGAGCATGTTGTATAGTTTTATCTTAAAATATTTGCACAATTTTCCAATTTTCAATGAATTCTGATCAGGGTTCTTATAGTTTTGGAATTTCGATTTTAGTTAGTTTTTATTTTGTTTTGAGTTTTGTTTTTTTAAATTTAGTCAGTATTACTTAGTCTACCGGGTGGTTCTGTTAATTTTTATTAGTTTTAGTTATTTAAAAAAAATGCTTAGTTTGAGTTAGTTTCAGTATTTTTGTAAAAAAAAGAAGAAGAGTGTATTACTTGTACGCAATATTTAATAAACACCATGGTAAAATGAAAAAAGTAACACCTTTTCTACCTAGCGTTGCTAACATAACTATATGACCCTGCAAAGGCTTTCCCGTTCCTTCTACATTACATGCCTTTCATTACAAGTAGCTTTGTCTGTTTTATGAATGTTAAAAATGTTATGAGCCTGTAAAGATTTATGTGGCCGACAATTTGACCCTGGAACATATTTATTTATATTATTTCTTACATTATTTTTCATGGGAACTTTTCAAACCTTTGCATGAGCCTGTAACACTTTAAACAGCTTGAACCTACCTTAAAGGAGTGTGTGTGTGTGCGAGCGCTCACCCGTGCATCGTACTCCAGCACAAAAGGCGGGATGTCAATCTGCTCTGGCCTGATGCAGGTGAAGAGCTGCTGGAGGTTGTCAAGGTAACGCACTTTGTCCTTCATGTCGGACACGCTGAAGGTGGTGAAGAACCAAGTGGACACCTGCACAATTTGACATATTGATTTATTGATCATGGGGAAAGAAAGACAATGTGTATATTTTGAAATCAGTAAAATATGTTTTCAATTTTTTTTTTCCTGCATGATGCATGACGACTCACTTACCTTGGAGCGAAATGTTGGATGTACAAAGTAGAAGGCCTTTAAATTCTTCTTAAATCTAGAATGCATGAGGCACAAAATGTGACAATGACAAACATTCTTGAATATGAACAGGCTTGGAGCATATGCTGTCATGTGTGATAACTTACATAATATATGTATAACGATGTATTGAATGTCTTACTGTACATACAACATAAAAGTCAATAGAACTTAAAATCCAACATTTACATTTACTTGTTGGGAGTATTACACTGCAGTGACCCTATTTTATTGTGTCAAATGCACAGAGACTGCAAGTTCTAACACAATGTTGAGTGAGGATATATCCACCACGTGTCATATTCAAGACAGAATGTACAGCTTCACAAAAAACAAAAAAGGTCAAGCTCACGTGTCTCCTAACTCAGCCAGTAATAACTGGAAACATTGTGGTTCGGCGTGTTAATGTCTGCTGGTTTGAGCGGTCTGGAACCAGAAGATATATGAAGCAGAGCGAACAGGCAAGATGGGTTGAAACGTGCCATGCTCGGACTCGCTTCTATTGGCGATTGAGCCAGAATAAAGTTTGAGAGTTAAAATTACATCCAGGCTGTAATTCTTCTTTTGCGGGTTTCAAGTATTTATGGAAGAGAGCGAAATCCTGGCGTGAAATGTGAAACACACACAGTGGTTGGTTGGATGGATGGAAGGATCTCAATAGTTAGCAGAGGAATAATGTTGAGCTCCTCCTGTGCTTCTTAAGCTTGTAAGGTGCTTTAAAAGACCACCCACTGAAGAATAACCTTCAATGATGCTTAACTATACAGCACAAGCACACCAAAAATAAAAAAAAACAAAAAACAAAAAACAAACCCCAAAACAACAACATTGTTAACAATTTTGTGACAACCAATCTAAATACACTGGGGCTGTGTTTTGCTCCATGACAACACTTTTGATGCTATCTTCAGAATTAGGAACTCGGTAGCAAAGGAATCCAGTCAATACAGTAACCACTTGTACACAGATATCCAGCAAATATGCCACATCAAACAGTAATACCATAAATACTGCTGCAAATGTTCATTCGCACTTACCATGCTCCCAAAGACATATTTATATGTTTTTATGTTGTTTTTATGCTAGATCATACAGAAGGCATTGATGTAGCCTCTGAACTGAAGAGAATGCTTGAAGCAATGGTGGTTATTACAAAAAAAGCCAGCAGGTGGCACCAGAGTATAAGAGATCAACCAGGGCCATGTTGCAAAAAGCTGTTTTCCCCACTGTTTTAGACAGATTTGTGAATAACGATGAAATTTAGCTATATTCTAATGTTAATTGATGCAAAACGGAAACAGATAGAAATATACTTTTTTTCCTGATGAAAGAAGATACTCTAATCTTTCTTTTGGTAGTTTTTATTTATTTTATAGCAATAGAACATAAAATTCTGTGGGTTAAGCATTTCCGGCAGAAAGTTCAGATGGCATAACACTGTCAATAGGTTACAAGTTACTGGGATGCCATCTGACTGAAAAATGACCTCAACCGTCAAATGTGTGATATCCTGCGATCGTGGAACAGATATTTTCAAGGATACACTGATCGCACTTTTCAAAACTGAAACAGCATCAAATGTTTGGACTTTTCAAAGAGAAGGAGATCGAGCTAATTTTACTAACACTGTGTACTTGTATGTTCAACATCAACACGGTTTTGAGTTTTATGTTGTAACGTGCGATAACATTAAAACACCTGTGGCTTACAGTCGAGTGTGGCTTATATGTGTAGTAAACTCTAGTATTCCCCCAATTTAGCTAGCGCGGCTTATGGTCAGGTGCGCCTTACAGTCCAGAAATTACTGTAGTGAAAATCCGCTATCTGAATCCACTGGAGAAAAAAATAATGCTGATTAACATTTTAAAGTGAACTAACACAGAACAAACTTAATCTTCGTCACAGTACGCCCCATCATTGCTTTACGGGGGCCAAGCTTCTTCCACTGAATTGTTGTGACGGCTTGATGTGTTAAGAGCCTCTCTAGCTAACTGAGCTTTAACATTACCGTTAAGCAGTGAGAGAAAAATTAATTTTGACCATAGATTATCCTTTAGCGTGACAGCGGATGGCCACGTGTAAGGTAGCACAGGTTGTGTTTGAGCAATAAACATAATTACATGCATTAAAGTAAAGCATTTAAGAAATGTTTGCATATCACATTTCGAATATTTGTTAATGTCAAAATAATGGGGTCATTTTTTTCCATTTTAAATTATGCAAGTAATTTTAACTGATTAGAAAAAGAGGAGGATAAGCGTGTGCAGTGGATCAAAAATAAAAAAAGACGTCCTCAACATTAAATGTCAAAATAATTAACACATAACATGGTGCTCTTCAAATTTGGCGGGGAATTTTTTTTGGATAAAAAAGCCTTTTTTAAGCGATTAATTGTGATTAATCAAAATTTTAAGATGTGATTAATCTGATCGTTTGACAGCTCTAATATATATATATATATATACACACTTTTTTTTAAATAAGTCCTCGCCTAAACTCACTGTAATTTTTTTTAAAGGCCATTAACATAAGAGTCTTTGTTGAAAATTCACCATGATGCGCAAGTAATCAATTGAATAATCGATAAGATAATTGATTACAAAAAGATTTGTTTGTGACAGCCCTAATTACAAGCTTTTTGATCTTTCTCTAGAGAAATGGCCAAAAATATCAAGTATCTGCAAAACAGTTTTTGTTTTTTTATTTGTCGTGCCAAGTTTAGCAACAGGTAAAAAAGAAAAAGAAAAGAGAAAAGCTTCCTTTGCCTTAATGTTTCAGACACTAACCGGCCTAAAGTATTGGCTTTTTTCACCAATCTGACCGGCTATATCAGATTGGCTATTTTGCATATTTTGTTAATTTTATGCTCGGCCGCAATGTCGTAATTTGCCAATTGGATCAGCAAATACAGCCGCAGTTTTACCCACATAACCATTTTTCTGTGGCGGGAATGCCACACATTAATTTTGGCTGCCACTCAAAGATTTTGTTGCACGTATCCAGTTCGACCACTAAATTTGCCATTTTTAATAGGACAGCGAGAGCGAGTGTGAGAGTAAAGTGTGTATGCTGTTCGTGTCTTTATGTTTCTACGTCAGTTACGGCCATACAGTACTTTTGGTTGTTGATAAATAAGAGTTCACTGACTAACACCAATGTGATCTATAGTAGAGCACTTGC
>NC_135442.1:21245280-21355280 GCF_051991255.1 Vanacampus margaritifer
GTCACAAAAAATGAAATCTCAGGTATGCATAGAAAAAACTCAAGACGACTGACAAAGCGACAGGTTGTGAGGCATTTTTGACACTTCTCTTAAGTCGAGTGTGAATTATTTTGTTCCCAGTTTGTAGTATTTGAGTACGCATTCGACTAGTTGGGAGCGGAGAAGAGCAAACAAGCATGCACACACAAACAATGTTACGTGGAGTCATTGGAGTGCCACTGTATTGCCAATATTTACAACAGATGACATCAAATGCAGTTAAATACAGTACTTCTAGAATATGGCATGCAATATGAAAGCTCATACAGTATATAAATAAATATATACATCCTAATATTTAGAATTAATAAAACAAAAATAATTTGAAGTTGTTTCGTCAGTTTTAATTTAGCTGCTTTTAGCTGATGTTTTAGATTTTTGTCGAGGTACCGTCTCAGTTCCGGTTCGAGGTATTTTATGCAGGTATAGTATCAAAGTCAAAATTTTGGTATCGGACAAAAAATTATTTGGCAATACATCGCGATACTGTCCGTCCCGATCCGCAGTATCGCTCCATTAAGTGAGTCTCGATACTTTTGCATACCTTATATTGCCGTGCAGCGCCTGTACCACCGGCTGGTTACAAGGAGCCTGTCATATCTTAATCTGCCAAGCCAATAGGTGGCAGCACTGCGCCACCGCAGCTTAGAGGCAACACAAAAAAAGACACGAACTAGAGTGTAGCCTGCTAGCCTACTAGCTAACATGCCTTGGGCTGCAGCAACCAAACGCAAACGCCGCCGATGCAGCAAACATCTGTTTTTCTGCTAAAAATGTTTAAGGCCACAAGTGTATAGAAGTGCAGGCATGCAGCTTAGCGTCGTTCGTGTGGCCTGCGCTTGCCGTGGCCGTTTTCAACTGTCGGCTAAAGCGCTCCACAACAGCACCCGAACGAAGCGAGCGCCGTCGAAAAGTTGGACTTTTGAAATAATTCAGCACGCCAATCAGAATAGTTTGTGCAGAGAATGGATGGACATTGGAGCACCGGAACAGAGGAGCTCCAGTAAGGAGGCTCTCCAGCTTGGTGTGGACCATCGCGAGGAGAAGCGGTTCAGAAAATGGATGAATGGCTACTAGAAGTGTTTAAAAACTAAGTCCTAACTTTTATAAATTAAATGTAATATATAAAAACCTGCGAACAATTCAGTTTAAGAAAAGCCTCTTGGAAAGCCCTGATCCTTCGTTCATTCATATCTTGGGGATTTATTATAGAAAGAAACATGTGGGCTGCTCTTTTCATAATTTTTTTCCCTTTAAATCAGATGTGGAGAAGCTAATCGTTTGATATTTGGTCAAAGTGAGCATAAGGTGGAGATGGCCACGGTAATGTTGGTCCGGATTGAGAGAAGTTTTTGGGGAAATTCTTAGCAATGTATGTACAGTATGTGCAACGATTTTGAATGGAAAACACTTTTACTGATAATATTTACGGATTTGCCAAAACAGATGGCTGACATTGATAATGCATGATAATAGTGTTTTCCTAAATTTCAAAAACAAAAACGAAAGACATGAGTGAGCAAAATATGGGCCATCCCGGCCGGATGATCCCTTTTTTTAATTACACATGTTAAGATTAATACTAGCCCAAAAAAGCCTCAAAATAAAGCTTAAAAAAAAAAGGATTACAATACGTATCGGATCGCCACCAAAGTATCGTGATCTGGATTGGATCGCGACAGAAGTGGAGCGTCCCAGCCCTAGTGACAACACTAGTGCTAAGGGGCCCAAGTCAGCAGGATGATGTGTACAAGGGCCACTGGGACTAAACACTATAACTTCTGTTTTCTTTTCATTGAAATTCATTGCCATCCAAGCCTTTCCCCTTCATACAAAGTACAAAAAAATACAAAAATACAAAGAATGCATCAATTCAAAATGTCCACCTCATTCAATTCACCTTGCCATTAAGTGATAAAATAATTCACCCATGCAAAATCTTTCCACACCACATAATTCTTTCTACATTTTTGACCAGCAATTCCCCATTCATTTCAAATGACACATTCAACAATTCGTTCCCATTCTACATTTAAAATATTGAGCCCATTCAGTTCGCCTTGGGAATGATTTTCAACATTCCGACATACCTAAAAATTTCATAATTTCACTCACATATTGCACATTTTCAACATAATTTCACTTAGTTCAAAATAATGATCTATTATTCAATATCATTCCACATCATTCAATGTATCATTTTCAGCACTGTCTTTCAAGATTCTTCAATTCTTCTTCAACATCATTTCATTTCATTCAATATGATTCCACGTTTAATTTTTTTCAGTCAGCATTTCAGCATTCACACACAATTTCTCCAGATATTGTTTCATTCAATTTAATAAATAGTGTCCATGTTTTATAGTATTTGTTTTGAAATCCTCTTAGACAATATCATAAATTCTCTCACCCACTGAATAAAGGGTGGTCGACTGGTTGTACATGCTTCCACTTCAGAAGGATCAACCTTTGAGTCAGAAGCCATGAGAAAGCATTTGATAGGATATTAGACCATGATGACTTGGAATGACATCAAATATTGCTGTTACGGGGTTAGGATCAATAGTCCTGTCGCAAATATGAAAAAACAAACAAACAAAAACCTTTTAAGATTGCATCCCAAAAGCTACACAGACCATCACAACACCAAACATATAGGTCATAGTAGTAGGTCACTGTTTGCATCTGGGGCAATCATCATCAGTGGTAGGGCTGTGAATTAATTAGTACGTGGCGATTCGATTCGTATCACCATTCATAGGTCACGATTCGATTTGATACAGATTAATCCTGATACGAATCTATAAAAGTGATTATTGCGATTTTTTTAAAACTCAAATTTAGAAAATACTACTCAAACTTGTACATGTAGACTGTAAGATTTGTATGAAAATTTATTTATCTGAAAATTCAGGTTGCAGTCATGTTTGAACAGCACTGAAATCAAATATTAAGGCTTAATGTTCCATTAATATAACATTCTTCCATGCTTAATGTGTGAATCCTAATCCTTAGTAAGATGTTTTGTTGAATATTACCATAACAAAATTTATGTTTAAAAATCGATTCGGCCGCATATTGAATCGATTCGAGAATTGCGAGCTGTAATATCGCGATATATTGCCAAATCGATTTTTTCTAATACCCCTAATCAGTGGCGTTATAGATTTTATGGGTGTGACAATCAGTGGATCTTATCTTATCTTATCTTATCTTATCTTATCTTATCTAGTTTGGCTTTGGTCAAGTAGGACCAATGAAAGACTTTGAATTGAATTAAACAGTGACAAATGCAAATAGATGTTGAGTGAATTCAACTTATACCAAGGTCCCATACATGCTCCGAAATTTGCAAGTTTAAATCCGATTCCACTGATTTTCTGAGAACAGGTGAACTTTCAAGTTGCAGGTAACGTGTGACTCCACAGTCTTCTGTGTTTTTAGTTTAGGACGATGCCAAGCAAGGAAAAAGGTCGCAGTGACACAACGGCTGAGATCAAGTCACCCAAATCCTTACGTACCAAATAAGCCTAATTCAAAGCGCATAAGCAGGTGGCTCCTCGTTGTGTCTAAAAATTAAACGTCAGACAGCCTCTTGTTTCTTTGTCTGTCTTGTCTCCCTAGAACAACTTTGACATAAAAGCCAGTTTGTTTGTTTTTTAAAATTAAACTCCTCAAATCATTGTGTTGTTAAAGACAATTACCGGTAATCGTTTGATTCTATGAGACACTAACATCAAATGACTCACTACGTCAAGCCTCTTTGCCACGTCATGCAGTCTATACAGTTCCGCAATCTTCTCTTTATGTAAGGTTATCAATAAGAAATATGTTTTGTGTACGTTTTTTTGTGTGAAAATACAATATATTAGTTGGAGTTTTGTACTTCCATGAAATACTTTTCAGTGTCTGTAGTTACTTTTTCTGAAACACAAGAATCTGTACTTCTATTGGTCTTTTCTCCTTTCTGTGTGTGAATAGTTTTGCCACCTCATGTTTGAGTACCATGTCGCCAGTAGTTCTATGGCTTGACTGTAGGCCAGACAGCCTCTTGTTTCTTTGTTTGTCTTGTCAGCACAATTACATAGCAACTACACAGAAGCCGCAAAATAATTTAGGTGGTAGAAGAGCTCTTTGAAGTTTCTGCTTGTGTGTAATAAACTGAGGACACACGTACCCAAATAACAGGAAATGGGCTGAACCTTTTGGATGACTGCCAGATGCCTGCAGGGTAGTGATGTGCTGGGATAGGCTCAATGCGGTTATGGGACTTAAAATAACCTTTCAGTTTTGCCGCTAAACGGAGGGTTTAGTGCTTGCATGTATGTACACTGAGTTAACCCCTTCCCAAATCAGAAGATTTCAAATCTTTCAAATGTCAATTGGACACATTATGAGCTTAGCCTTGTTCACAAGAAGCCGTGGGCAGCCGTGGCCAAGAGGTTAAGATCACCACCTGCCTCCGAAGACGATCCCCGCCAGACATACGTCTGAGGTGCCCTTGATCAAGATCTGTTTTTGGTAGTTGGGGGAACACTTGGGGAAGACCAACATGTTGAAGCTTCTACTCTTGATTCATAGGGTGGCTTTCTTCCCCAACGGATCGACATTGCTTTCTTAAGCACTTGAGTGTTGAAAATTTCATCTAGGCTTCTGAAATTAACCCGTTACTTTGAAAGCAGTGCGAACAACTCTCCCTACGAGGTCCTCGTCCTTGATAGTAAGGTTTCCGTACCAACAAAAGGAAATGACAGACTCAATAAAAGCAGTATAGAACATTTTCAATAGGCTTTTATTGATCTGAAATTTAGCGAGCTTTCTCTAACAAAAAAAGCCATTGTTCATCTTTTTTACAAAGCATCTCACAGTTCACCTCAATTTTGTGTTCATCGTCAAGTATAGTGGTGAGATATTTGTAGTTGTTCACTCGTTCACATGACTGGTTATGAACAACAACACGATGAGGGACTGGGGATGAACGTCTAAAATATATACAAAGCTTCTCGTCTTGCAAACGTTGATTTGGAGGAAGGACTCATCACACCAAATCATCAAGCTCCTGGCCTGCTTCACAAAGCAGGCTAACAATAGCCACTTTTCCACTAGATCTGAACAGCACAGCACCACACTACACCGCGCGGCCTGGCACAACACCATTTGCATTACAACAGGTGCGCGGCAGGATTTATTGAACTGTCCAAGCTTGCACACTCTGCGGTCAAGTCTCGACCACTTTTTTGTTGTTGCAGGGATTCAAAATATAAATCACTGTTGCATGATGTGGCGACGTCGCAAAGTATGGCCCATTAAATGCAGAGAAGCTATCACATACAGATGAAAAATCTATTACGGGGTTTAAACCAGCAAGACAGAGACGCCTGCCAGCGGGCGTCAAGTCAATACACAATATAACAATGACGATTCTTCTAAGACTGTAATGGAAGTTAGGCTTCCCCTAAAATACCATGTGCGACCATGGGCCGGGGGAGCGACGAGGCTCCAGGCTGCGGCTGGAGCTCTCATTCACATGAATGGGAACACAATACCCGGAGAGCGGCGTGTGCGCTCGCGATTATTATTATTTTTTTTACCACAATCATTAAAGTTCATCCACTAGTACTGTACATTTTAAATTGTTAATATGGCTCAGTGTTGTTATAAAACCTCTGCCTCGCTCGCGTAAAAAACAGGATATGGGCATGTGCCACGGAGTTGCTCATTCATTGCTGTCGGCCAATCAGATGACAGTGACAACACGGTCCCGCTTGGCCCCAGATGACGGGCGCTTCTGAACCCCCTCAGAGATGGTTCTGAAAGGCGGTTCTATTGTAACCGCTCGGCCCCAAAAAAGTTGAATGGAAACGCGAAACCAGCTCAGTGGTCTAGTGATAGTGTCTGCCCTGAGACTGGGAGGTTGTGGGTTCAATTCCTTGGTCTGGTCATAACAAAGTCTATAAAATGGGACACATTGACGCCCTGCTTGACACTCAGCATTAAGGGTTGGAATTGGGGGTTAGCTCACCAAATTATTCCCGAGCGCGGCCCCTGCTGCTGCTCACCGCTCCCTCAGGGGATGGGTCAAATGCAGAGAACAAATTTCGCCACACTTAGGTGGGTGTGACAGTCAGTGGTACTTTAACTTTGACTTTGAACATCCGGGGCCAACCAAAGCCGACTCGATGTGTGGAACTGGTCTAGTGGAAAAGCGGTAAATGAAAGACTCAAATCTGCATATTTTATAAATAATCTGTCAGTGTGAAACAACAGCAGCTATTTTTTTTATAAACTATAAAGCGTCATCATAAACCACAACCGGGTGAAGATGATAGAGGGCTTGCTAAAGTTTCATTCAATCAACATTCCATTCCCTTTGTTGTTGCTGGGTTAGGGCACGGTGCTGATTTGACTCACAACTTATCTGTGGTTTCCGAAATATTGCCCTGTTCCAAAGGTTAGCTTCCCCCAACACTCTATTTTTTCAATAAAATTAAAATGGTTGCTAAATTATGTGAATATTAATAATGACAAATTAATTTATAGAACGAGGACTTTATCTCAATCTGCTGTTTAGATGAGTAAACACAAGTACAAGTATACACACCAACAAAGTCAAAATTATTTCATAAATAAAAACACTGAAACAAGAGTGTTGTTAGTGACAAGAATATCCTTGAAAGCTCCTGAGAAAGCTGTTTCAAAGCCACTGGCTGCCAGGAAAAGTAATTAAAAGATAAATAAAAATTCTACACATATCTGCAGCAAAGTGAGCAGAAATCTCTTAAAGTGGTATGAATCCTTTGGCAGTTCAGTTATTGTTATTGGATACTAGCTTCAAAGTTAGTAGTAGGCAGTGTTCCCTTTAAACTGCGCGGCTGTGCCAGCGCGCTACATGGTAGCCTACCAAAACTGGAGCACATGGAGCAAAAGGAATGGTATGAATGGTACCACTGTCTTCTGTGCAAAAAAGATCTCGAAAATAATTATATCTAATATTTCTTTTCTCATTCTTAATAATTTTTTTGAGGCAGATCAGCCTCGTCGGCCATTCCCCTTTGAACACACAGGCAATGTGATAACATAAATCAAAACGTTCAGTGAGGTTAGCAAAGCTCATGATGCTCATTTGTCGATATGTTCCCTGACATTTGCTAGCAACCAGTCCAGGGTGTATTGTGCTAGCTGGGATGTGCCCCAGTTCACCCTAAGACCACACTAATAAGGATAAGCTATGGATAAATGGATGGATGGAGTTAAAAACACAACAAAATGTAGTATTTTTTTTTTCTAGTGGGTCTCCAGTATTGTAGTAATTCACTACATTGTGCAGTGTCTATCTATCCAGAAAGCCACCTAGCCTGATCTTGGTCTGGCCTTGGTCTAGTCTTGGTCTTCTGCCCAGACTTGGTCTGGTCTTAACCTGGTGATTTTGACTTGAGGGAGATTTCTAGTTTAGTTGCACTTCTGTGACTTGTTTTGACAAATCTTGTTTATCACGTTGTCCTGTTGTGACAAACAAAACATTGACTCAACTAGATAATGGCAAAGTTGTAAATCCCATTGTATTTTGGGCACTTCCTGGAGAATGACTCACTTGATTATCAACAAATTGTTGAAATGTCGATTGACAAGATTTGTCCTTTGATCAGTCATTTAGCGGATAATTTGAAAGCAATTCCTCTTTGGGGTGATACAAAGATTGCCTTTTCATTGTCAACCACACCTTTAAGAGTAGAACATATTTGAATTTCTACTCATTTAAAAGTGATCACAACAGAGTTTAAAGTGACATAAAAGCAGGCACAGCACCAGCAACACATCAAGCGAACTTAACTTTCTGCGAACACCCCAATTAATTCAGTGTGGTGAGTACTTTGCATCTTTTTTATTTTTAACTTTTATTGTCTAACAGTGGTTTTCAAACTGAGGTACATGAAGGCACTTCGAGGGCTATGTGAGATTTTAAATTCTTACATTTAAAAAGTTGATAGTCTTCCTTTCAAGACTGATCAGTATCAAAAAGAAACTAGAACTGCGAGCAGCTGAAAAGGGCCCTCACAGCCCGGGTTACTTTGGGGTATTCGCACGTTGGGGAACTGATACATTGGAATTTTTCTGAAAATGCCAAAATAAACCATTACATATGGATTTATTTTCCTGGTGTGATGAGTGTGTAAAGTCTCTTGAGATTTCACTCATGTTTAGACCATCCAAATCAGCATAATTTTGCTTGGCAACAGCATTCGGCGAAATAAAACTTTTTGCTTTTTCTTTTCATTGGGAACATCTTTAGATGACACGCTCACAGATTTAAGTCAATTGTGGCAAGGTTCATGAGTTTTCATCCATGTTTAGACCATCAAAATAAATACCCCCCCCCCCCCACACACACAAAGTTCGTGTTTTAATATTATGAAGGCCTAAACACTCTTAGTAGGTGGTACTGCCACTACAATAAAAAATAGGTTTGTAGAACTCTCACCAAATATGTAAAATTCTGAGACAGTCTCTGCTCGTGCCCCAATGGTAATAAATTCTACATGAATTAAAACAGGGCACGCTTCCTCAATGAACATCAACAAAACAAAAAACAACTTGTAAGGGCAACTAAATGCCCATTAATCAAATGTATTATTTTTCATATGCTGTCAAACCCCATACAATCTTTTTCACCGCTTTATAGGACATCATCGGAGATGATGATGATGTACAAGATTTTTCTTATTGTCCTTCTGCTGGTTGGTAAGTTATCAAACTCAAATCAAAAGGGAGATATTGCGATGTAAAATTGACGAACAATTGAACTCCATTGACACAGGAAGTCACAGTAGACCGATTCGAAGACGTTCAAATGCGATTCAAGATGCTTTAGAAAGGAAAAGCTGGCAAGAAGAAAAAAAGTGCGAACATGAACACAAACACGAGGACGACGGCAATGACAAGGAAGACAGAAATTACGACAGTGATGACAGTAGTAATGATGATAATGACGACAAAAATAATGATGGGGATGAGATTGATGATAATGACGGTGACAACGACGATGATGAAAACAATGATGGCGAGGAGGATGATGATGGGGATGATAATGGAAACGATTCTAATGACGAAGATGATGATGACGAGGAGGATGATGATGGGGATGATAATGGCAACGATTCTAATGACGAAGATAATGATGACGAAGATAATGATGATGATGATAATGGCAACGATGATGATGATGACGAAGATGATGATGATAATGGCAACGATGATGATGACGAAGATGATGAGGATGAGATTGATGATAATGACGGTGACAACGACGACGATGAAAACGATGATGGCGAGGAGGATGATGATGGGGATGATAATCGCAACGATTCTAATGACGAAGATGATGATGACGAGGAGGATGATGATGGGGATGATAATGGCAACGATTCTAATGACGAAGATGATGATGACGAAGATAATGATGATGATGATAATGGCAACGATGATGACGAAGATGATGATGATATTGGCAACAATGATGATGACGAAGATGATGATGATAATGGCAATGATGATGATGATGATGATGGCAACGATGATGATGACGAAGATCATGATGATGGCAACGATGATGACGAAGATGATAATGGCAACGATGATGATGATAATGGCAACGATGATGATGACGAAGATGATGATAATGATATAGGCAACGATGATGATGACGAAGATGATGATGATAATGGCAACGATGATGATGATGAAGATGATGATAATGGCAACAATGATGAGAAAGATGATGATGATGAAGATGATGACAATGGCAACGATGATGATGACGAAGATGATGATAATGACAACGTTGAGGACGAAGATGATGATGAAAATGGCAACGATGATGATGATGAAGATAATGGCAACGATGATGATGAAGAAGATGATGATAATGACGATGATGATGACGAAGATGATGGCGACGAAGAGGATGACGAAGATGATGATAATGGCAACGATGATGATGATGATGATGCAGATAATGGCAACGATGATGATGACGAAGATCATAATGGCAACGATGATGATGTCGAAGATGATGATGATGAAAATGGCAACGATGATGATGATGAAGATGATGATGAAGATAATGGCAACGATGATGATGAAGAAGATGATGATGATGATAATGGCAACGATGATGATGACGAAGATGATGATGATAATGGCAACGATGATGATGACGAAGGTGATGATGATAATGGCAACAATGATGATGACGAAGATGATAATGATAATGGCAACGATGATGATGACGACAATGATGATAATGGCAACGATAATGACGAAGATGATAATGGCAACGATGATGATGACGAAGATGATAATGAAGATAATGGCAACGATGATGATGACGAAGATGATGATGATAATGGCAACGATGATGATGCTGACGATGATGATAATGGCAACAATGATGACGACGAAGATAATGATGATAATGGCAACGATGATGATGACGAAGATGATGATAATGGCAACGATGATGATGACGAAGATGATGATAATGGCAACGATGATGATGACGAAGATGATAATGAAGATAATGGCAACGATGATGACGATGAAGATGATGATGATAATGGCAACGATGATGACGAAGATAATGATGATGATAATGGCAACAATGATGATGACGAAGATAATGATGATAATGGCAACGATGATGACAACGAAGATGATGATAATGGCAACGATGATGATGACGATAATGCAGATAATGGCAACGATGATGATGACGAAGATGAAAATGGCAACGATGATGATGAAGATGATGATGAAGATAATGGCAACGATGATGATGAAGATGATGATGATGATAATGGCAACGATGATGATGACGAAGATGATGATGATGATAATGGCAACGATGATGATGACGAAGGTGATGATAATGGCAACAATGATGATGACGAAGATGATGATGATAATGGCAACGATGATGATGACGACAATGATGATAAAGGCAACGATAATGACGAAGATGATAATGGCAACGATGATGATGACGAAGATGATAATGAAGATAATGGCAACGATGATGATGACGAAGATGATGATGATAATTGCAACGATGATGATGCTGACGATGATGATGATGATAATGGCAACAATGATGATGACGAAGATAATGATGATAATGGCAACGATGATGATGACGAAGATGATGATAATGGCAATGATGATGATGACGAAGATGATGATAATGGCAACAATGATGACGAAGATGATGATAATGGCAACGATGATGACGACAAAGATGATAATGGCAACGATGATGATGACGATAATGGCAACGATGATGATGACGAAGATGATGATAATGGCAACGATGATGATGATGAAGATGATGATGATAATGGCAACGATGATGATGAAGATGATGATAATGGCAACAATGATGACAAAGATGATGATGAAGATAATGGCAACGATGATGATAACGAAGATGATGTTAATGGCAACGATGATGATGACAATGGCAACGACGATGATGACGAAGATGATGATGATGATAATAATGGCAACAATGATGATGATGATGATAATGGCAACGATGATGATGACGAAGATGATGATAATGGCAACGATGATGATGACGAAGATGATGATAATGGCAACGATGATGACAAAGATGATGATGATAATGGCAACAATGATGATGACGAAGATGATGATGAAGATAATGGTAACGATGATGACGAAGATGATGATGATGATGATAATGGCAACGATGATGATAACGAAGATGATGATAATGGCAACGATGATGATGACGATAATGGCAACGATGATGATGAAGATGATGATAATGGCAACGATGATGATGACGAAGATGATGATGACGATAATGGCAACGATGATGATGACGAAGATGATGATAGAAACGGCAACGACGATGACGACGGCCAAGATGATGATGATGAAGATGACGATAATGGCAATGACGATGATGATAATGAAGATGATGGCAATGATAACAACAATGATGATGTTGACGAAGATGATGATGACGATAATGGCAACGGTGATGATGACGAAGATGATGATGCAGATAATGGCAACGATGATGATGCTGACGAAGATGATAATGGCAACGATGATGATGATAATGGCAACAATGATGATGACGAAGATAATGATGATAATGGCAACGATGATGATGACGAAGATGATGATAATGGCAACGATGATGATGACGAAGATGATGATAATGGCAACGATGATGATGACGAAGATGATGATAATGGCAACGATGATGACGAAGATGATGATGATGATAATGGCAACAATGATGATGACGAAGATAATGGCAACAATGATGATGACGAAGATGATGATAATGGCAACGATGATGACGAAGATGATGATAATGGCAACGATGATGACGAAGATGATGATGATGATAATGGCAACAATGATGATGACGAAGATAATGGCAACAATGATGATGACGAAGATGATGATGAAGATAATGACAACGATGATGACAACGAAGATGATGATAATCGCAACGATGATGATGACGATAATGGCAACGATGATGATGAAGATGATGAAAATGGCAACGATGATGATGACGAAGATGATGATAATGGCAATGATGATGATGGCGAAGATGATGATGATAATGGCAACGACGATGATGACGAATATGATGATGATGATAATGGCAACGATGATGATGACGAAGATGATGATGACGATAATGGCAACAATGATGATGACGAAGATAATGGCAACAATGATGATGACGAAGATAATGGCAACAATGATGATGACGAAGATGATGATAATGGCAACGATGATGACGAAGATGATGATAATGGCAACGATGATGACGAAGATGATGATGATGATAATGGCAACAATGATGATGACGAAGATAATGGCAACAATGATGATGACGAAGATGATGATGAAGATAATGACAACGATGATGACAACGAAGATGATGATAATCGCAACGATGATGATGACGATAATGGCAACGATGATGATGAAGATGATGATAATGGCAACGATGATGACGAAGATGATGATAATGGCAACAATGATGATGACGAAGATGATGATAATGGCAACGATGATGATGACGATAATGGCAGCAATGATGATGAAGATGATGATAATGGCAACGATGATGATGACGAAGATGATGATAATGGCAACGATGATGATGACGATGATGATGATGATAATGGCAATGATGATGATAATGGCAACAATGATAATGGCAACAATGATGATGACGAAGATGATGAAGATAATGGCAACGATGATGATAACGAAGATGATGATAATGGCAACGACGATAATGACGACGGCGAAAATGATGATGACGATAATGGCAATGGTGATGGTGACGAAGATGATGATGCAGATAATGGCAACGATGATGATGACGAAGATGATGATGATAATGGCAACGATGATGATGACGAAGATGATGATGACGAAGATAATGATGATGATGAAAATGGCAACGATGATGACGAAGATGATGATGATAATGGCAGCGACGATGATGACGAAGATGATGATGATAATGGCAACGATGATGATGACGATAATGGCAACGATGATGATGAAGATGATGATAATGGCAACGATGATGATGATGAAGATGATGATAATGGCAATGATGATGATGACGAATATGATGATGATGATAATGGCAACGATGATGATGACGAAGATGATGATGACGATAATGGCAACGATGATGATGACGAAGATGATGATAGAAACGGCAACGACGGCCAAGATGATGATGATGAAGATGACGATAATGGCAATGACGATGATGATAATGAAGATGATGGCAATGATAACGACAATGATGATGATGACGAAGATGATGATGACGATAATGGCAACGGTGATGATGACGAAGATGATGATGCAGATAATGGCAACGATGATGATGACGAAGATGATGATGATAATGGCAACGATGATGATGATGATGATAATGGCAACAATGAAGATGACGAAGATGATGATGATAATGGCAACGATGATGATGACGACAATGATAATAATGGCAACGATAATGACGAAGATGATGATAATGGCAACGAAGATGATGATGATAATGGCAACGATGATGATGCTGACGAAGATGATGATAATGGCAACGATGATGATGATGAAGATGATGATAATGGCAACGATGATGATGATAATGGCAACAATGATGATGACGAAGATAATGATGATAATGGCAACGATGATGATGACGAAGATGATGATAATGGCAACGATGATGATGATGATAATGGCAACGATGATGACGAAGATGATGATAATGGCAACGATGATGATGACGAAGATGATAATGAAGATAATGGCAACGATGATGACGACGAAGATGATGATGATAATGGCAACGATGATGACGAAGATGATGATGATGATAATGGCAACAATGATGATAACGAAGATGATGATGAAGATAATGGCAACGATGATGACAACAAAGATGATGATAATCGCAACGATGATGATGACGATAATGGCAACGATGATGACGAAGATGATGATAATGGCAACGATGATGACGAAGATGATGATAATGGCAACAATGATGATGATGAAGATGATGATAATGGCAACGATGATGATGATGAAGATGATGATAATGGCAACGATGATGATGATAATGGCAACAATGATGATGACGAAGATAATGATGATAATGGCAACGATGATGATGACGAAGATGATGATAATGGCAACGATGATGATGATGATAATGGCAACGATGATGACGAAGATGATGATAATGGCAACGATGATGATGACGAAGATGATAATGAAGATAATGGCAACGATGATGACGACGAAGATGATGATGATAATGGCAACGATGATGACGAAGATGATGATGATGATAATGGCAACAATGATGATAACGAAGATGATGATGAAGATAATGGCAACGATGATGACAACAAAGATGATGATAATCGCAACGATGATGATGACGATAATGGCAACTATGATGACGAAGATGATGATAATGGCAACGATGATGACGAAGATGATGATAATGGCAACAATGATGATGACGATGATGATGACGATAATGGCAACGATGATGATGACGAAGATGATGATGATAATGGCAATGATGATGATAATGGCAACGATGAAGATGACGAAGATGATGATGATAATGGCAACGATGATGATGATGATGATAATGGCAACAATGAAGATGACGAAGATGATGATGATAATGGCAACGATGATGACGACAATGATAATAATGGCAACGATAATGACGAAGATGATGATAATGGCAACGATGATGATGATGAAGATGATGATAATGGCAACGATGATGATGATAATGGCAACAATGATGATGACGAAGATAATGATGATAATGGCAACGATGATGATGACGAAGATGATGATAATGGCAACGATGATGATGACGAAGATGATAATGGCAACGATGATGATGACGAAGATGAAGATAATGGCAACGATGATGATGACGAAGATGATGATGATAAGGGCAACGATGATGACGAAGATGATGATGATAATGGCAACAATGATGATGACGAAGATGATGATGAAGATAATGGCAACGATGATGACAACAAAGATGATGATAATCGCAACGATGATGATGACGATAATGGCAACGATGATGACGAAGATGATGATAATGGCAACGATGATGATAATGGCAACGATGATGACGAAGATGATAATGGCAACGATGATGATGACGAAGATGATGATGATAATGGCAATGATGATGATGATAATGGCAACAATGATGATGACGAAGATGATGAAGATAATGGCAACGATGATGATAACGAAGATGATGATAATGGCAACGATGATGATGACGATAATGGCAACGATGATGATGAAGATGATGATAATGGCAACGATGATGATGACGAAGATGATGATAATGGCAACGATGATGATGACGAAGCTGATGATGATAATGGCAATGATGATGATAATGGCTACAATGATGATGACGAAGATGATGAAGATAATGGCAATGATGATGATAACGAAGATGATGATAATGGCAACGACGATAATGACGACGGCGAAAATGATGATGATGAAGATGACGATAATGGCAATGACGATGATGATAATGAAGATGATGGCAATGATAACGACAATGATGATGATGATAATGGCAACGATGATGACGAAGATGATGATAATGGCAACGATGACGAAGATGATGATGACGATAATGGCAACGGTGATGATGACGAAGATGATGATGCAGATAATGGCAACGATGATGATGACGAAGACGATGATGATGATAATGGCAACAATGATGATGATGATAATGGCAACGATGATGATGACGAAGATAATGATGATGATGAAAATAGCAACGATGATGACGAAGATGATGATGATAATGGCAACGATGATGATGACGAAGATGATGATGATAATGGCAACGATGATGACGAAGATGATAATGATGATAATGGCAACAATGATGATGACGATGATGATGATGATAATGGCAATGATGACGAAGATGATGATGACGATGATGATAATGGCAATGATGACGATGACGAAGATGATGATAATGGCAATGATGACGATGACGAAGATGATGATGACGATAATGGCAACGGTGATGATGACGAAGATGATGATGCAGATAATGGCAACGATGATGATGACGAAGATGATGATGATGATAATGGCAACGATGATGATGACGAAGATGATGATGATAATGGCAACGATGATGATGACGAAGATGATGATGACGAAGATAATGATGATGATGAAAATGGCAACGATGATGACCAAGATGATGATGATAATGGCAACGATGATGATGACGAAGATGATGATGATGATAATGGCAACGATGATGATGACGAAGATGATGATGATAATGGCAACGATGATGATGACGAAGATGATGATGACGAAGATGATGATGACGAAGATAATGATGATGATGAAAATGGCAACGATGATGACCAAGATGATGATGATAATGGCAACGATGATGATGACGAAGATGATGATGATGATAATGGCAACGATGATGATGACGAAGATGATGATGATAATGGCAACGATGATGACGACGAAGATGATGATGATAATGGCAACGATGATGACGAAGATGATAATGATGATAATGGCAACGATGATGATGACGAAGATGAAGACAACGATAATGGCAATGACGATGAGGATGACGAAGATGACGACAATGATGACGACGACGATAACGATGATGATGGAAACGACGATGATGAAGATGACGGTGAGGATGATGACGAAGATGATAACAACGATGATAATAATGACGACGGTGATAATGATGATGGGGAAGATGACGGTGACGATAATGGCAATGACAATGACGATGATGAAGATGAGGATGACGATGACAACGATGATGGCAAAGATTGCGATGAGTCTCACGTAGTGGTCCAAGTCGGGGGCAACAAGATCGTGTTGGAGGACACGCACGCTTTGGTCAAGATCCAAGACAACAAGATCATCATCAAGTTGCCTTCTTCGCACTGCGCCTACCACTGCCCGCACAGTGGCCACCACGCTGCTGAGGACCACTCAGGACACGCTTCTCAAGACAGCTCCCAGGATGGCCTGGTCGCACCTTAAGGCCCTGCACGTATCGGTTTCACGCGTATATGATCCAGTGTGTTCAACATGTATGACCTTCAGTGTCCATTTGGTCACGTACGTTCCATCTTCAGTACGTCTGTCACGTTTGTCTTCAGGAATTTCAGAAGGGTTGGAAACGGTCTTGAAGGGCAGCCTCAAAAGACTTGGACTTGTTTGTACAAAGCCTTCAATTGGACCCTACCGATAACCTGCCACTTGTGAATTTCTGTAAATTTGAGTTGTGAGAATGTGAAATAAAATGCTAATAAAAATAATAATAATATAATAATCTTATTTATATAGCACCTTTCAAGCAACACAGCACAAGATGCTTTACAAACAATAAAATACAAACACATAAAAGCCAACAGGCAGTTAAAACAGACATAAGAAGATTACAAAAATAATAATAATAAAAAGAACAAACATACAAATATACTATACATACAATAAAAGTCAAACAATGTAATCAGAAAACAAAATCCCCAAAAATAAGTCTTTAAAAGAGACTTAAAAGATGTTAGAGACTCTGCATTTCTAACATGGTTGGGAATGCTGTTCCAGAGTCTCGGGGCCTTAACAGCAAAAGCTCAATCACCCTTAGTTTTTAACTTGGACAGTGGAACTGCCAATAATGTTTGATTGGCGGATTTTAACAATATCTTTAGTCTATACGGATTTAAAAGCTCATTAATATATTCTGGTGCCATGCCGTGGAGTGCTTTAAAAGTTATTAACAAAATGTTCAAATCAACTCTAAATTGTACCGGCAGCCAATGTAAAGATGCCAAAATCGGGGTGATATGAGTTATTTTACTATTTCTAGTAAGCAATCGTGGAGCAGAATTTTGAACTACTTGTAGTTTGTTCAAATAATTGATAATGAATAATTTTCTTGTTATCCTCAAATGAGAGAACCGACTTAATTTTAGCAATATTGCGGCGTTGCAAGTAGCATGAAAGCACGAGCTTCTTTACATGGATATCAAACTTCAGTTCTGAATCAAATATCACACCAAGATTTCGAGAAGAAGGTCTAATATTTGAAACAAGAGGGCCAAGTAAGGATTGTAGCCTATCTGAGACTTCCTTTGGGCCAAATATAATAACAGTTTTGCTTTAATTTAATTGTAGGAAATTATTTGTCAACCACTTTTGAACATCAGCTAAACAGTCCTGCAAAACCAATACATTGCTAAAATCAGTGGGTTTTACTGAAATATGTAACTGAGTCATCAGCATAACAATGAAATGCTATATAGTGACGCGAATAATTAATCCCAGCGGTAACATGTAAATTGAGAATAAAATAGGCCCCAGAATGGAGCCTTGCGGTACACCAGAATTAACCTGCACAGTTGAGGATACATGTTCACCCAGGGAAACCAAAATTTTCCTATTGGTTAGGTAAGAAATAAAGCATTCCAAAAAAGTGCTAGAGAGCCCAACCCAAGTTTTCAGCTTATCAATCATAATAACATGGTCGACTGTATCAAATGCAGAACTGTCCAAATGTACCAGTAAAGAATAGTCGCCAGAGTCCGCATTCATCAAAAGGTAATTTGTGACCCGAAGAAGTGCCGTTACAGTACTATGATAATGTCTAAAACCTGAGTGGAATTTTTCAAAAATATTGTTTGTTTCCACCACTCCATGACTTTCAATGTAAAAGGCAATTTTCATATTGGTCTAAAATTAGAAAGGGTGGCAGGATCTAGATAAGGCTTCTTTAAAAGTGGTTGAATACACAGGCAGTCTTAAAATACTCTGGAACACAGCCAGAGGAAAGAGAACTATTAATCACATAAAGCAAATCAGGACCAATAGACAGCATTACTTCCTTAAGAACTCTAGTTGGAATAATATCCAAAGGACTGGAAGACAGTTTCATATTTGGCACGGTATCCATTAGATCTAAAAAATAAATTGGTATAAAGCGATCAAGCAAATTCAATCGAGTACATAAAACGTTAACAGGTAGAACATAGCCAATGTTAGGTCGTATGGTTATCTTGTCAGAGAAGAATCTTAAAAACTTCTCACAATCAGCCTGGGAAGCAGCTAAAGTAGCTGCAACTAACTGGTGGGTTCACCAAACGATCAATTTTGAATAGAAACCTTGTATTATGCTGATTCAGTGAAATTAATTCAGAGAAATATTTTTCTCTAGCTTTTTTCACTTCATTATATGATTTTAGCAGGCTTTTCATGCTTTTGTGGCTTTCCACTTTTGTTCTACCTTCCTGCATTCTCTCCTCAAGTTGCGACTTCTATCATCTATCCATAGCAAAAAGTGATGCACATGTTTTGTTTGAATTCTAAGAGGTGCAACAGCATCTAAAGCAGATCGACATTCATTATTAAATACTTCTAACATTTCATTACAGTCCATTATGTGTGCCATATTAACACAAGTTAAAAAGACAGATGCCGTCTCCTGTCATGTGGGTGATGGTCGATTTCTGGCTGACAAAATTGCAATTGATGTACTGAAATAGATGTGTTGTATTTATTTTAGTCCGGCTACTGTTGTGTTGAACAATTGCAAAACACAAAGAAAAGAGACCTGTGTCGGACCGGAAAAAACGAGTCAGGTTATATATATCCTTTCCGTTAAATAAATTATGAATAAATAAATAATCGAGTCTGGATAACAGACTTACACATCCATTGACAAGCGATCTGGCAACTCACTCAATAGTAACTAATGGGTGCGAGTGACGTCCTGTCAATGAGGAGACATGGCGACGAGTATTAAAATTAACGAGTGGGATTATTTTTGGCAAAATACAAGACTAGACACAAAAATGTGAACACCAGGTATTTATCAAACATTACAATATATGCTCCGATTCCTCATCAATATATCGAAATGTTACTCCAGAGGTACACTTTAAATCATATAAAAAAATGTTCTCTTTTAAATATTGCCATGATCCCAAAAATGTATTCATACATTTTTCATGTGTTTGTTATGTTTTTGCAGAGAGGGAGGAGGGAGAGAGAGAGAGGGGCACGGAGGAGGGAGCGAGAGAAAGAGAGACAGACAGAGAGAGCAAGAGGGAGGGAAGGGGGAAGGTAAGGATGGAGGAGAGTGAGAGACAGAGCGAGGGAGAGTGAGAGGGAGAGACAGCAAGAGAGAGACAGAGCTACAGAGAAAGAGAGGGAAGGAGGGGGGAGGGAGAGAAACAGAGAGAAGGAGGATGAGAGAGAGAGGGAGAGGGAAGAGGGACAGACAGAGTGAGAGTGGGGGAAAGAGGGAGAGAAAGACAGCGAGAGAAAGAGAGACAGTGAGAGAGCGAGTGAGAGAGGAAAGAGGGAGCGAGAGAGGGGGAGAGAAAGAGAGATAGAAAGAGAGAGAGAAAGAGGGAGAGAGACAGAGAGAGAGAAATAGAGAGGGGGAGAGAAAGAGCAAGAGAGACAGACAGAGACAGCAAGAGACAGAGACAGAGAGGGGGACAGCGAGAGATACAGAGAGATGAGATTCTAGTATGACGCGGTGCTGCTCGACGGGGTTGTGGCAGAAAGGGGAACTACAGTGCATGACAATTTCGGCCTGGAATGGACCAGCCGTACGGTTTCTATCAAACTTCACGATGGCTGCCACTCCCCTGGTAGGGACACATGAGCAGCCCCCCTCACCCCCTACCCCGTTCGCACGAATCTGCGGTAAAGTCTTTGGGAGACTGGCATAAACAGGGACTGCGCAAATATTGTATTAGGGTTGCTCCACCCAGAATGCTCAGTTTCCATTTTGTACATTCCAAAAAACACAACATCTAACCCATAACATTTATGTTTTGCAATTTAATTTAATGAATATCTCATGCAAGCAATGTAGCAGTCGTGGCTAAGGTCGGCTAGTCTACAAACATGCAGGTCTTGGCATGTTCTTGTCAAGAAGTGGTTAGCGATGCAAGGGTAGGGGAGGTGGAGTGAAGTGAGGCTACTTTCAAATCTTGCTAGCAGTTGAGAAATCCATAAACTCCTCCCCAATTATTGTTCATAGTCGCAGTAACAACACATCACGCTGGTGTCTGTGTGGAAGGCACAGGCTGATAAACGACAGATCTTCTGTTGAAGATCTTATGTGCCAATGGTTCATGATCTCGAATTGTTTTTTTCCAACAATTGAAATGTCTCACGGGACACATTGTAATCCATTGTGAGTGACTTTTTTAAATATTTTTTTACCTTCCAAGCTTCCTGGTTTCTCTGCAATGCGTATTTGCCTCTCGGGGACAACAGGCTCGCCCTCTGAGTTGCCAATGTCAGCTGGCACGAGGGGCAGGCACACCCTTTCCTCCTCCTCAGACCGAGGATAGTAGAGTGGAAGCAATTTCCTGTACACTACCTACAAAAATTTTGCACAATCACCAAATGTAGTAAGTGTGTCATGCAGGTTGTACAGACTGACCAAAGTTGGACAAACCTCCTCTGTCTCGGACACAGCAAACACCACTGCCTCTATGCTGCTTCCATGCTTCTCCAGGAACCTGCGTACTGTTCCTGTGGACAAATACAGTGGATATAAGAAGTCTGCACAGCCCTGCTGAAATGCCAGGCTTATGTTTTTTGTTTTTTTTTATTGACCAAGATACAGTAAATCAGTTCAAAATTTTGTCCAGCATTAATGTGACTCATAACCTGTGCAACAACAACAACAACAAAAAAAAATTCAAGAGGGGGAGTACAAAAACTCTCATGATGTGGGTGCACAAGTATGCCCGTCCTTTTATAACTGGGGAAGCGGCTGTTCGGAATTAACCCATCACATTCTCACTCACTCATGTTCAATGGGAATCACCACACACCTGACACGGTTTAACATAACTGATTAACACCAAATAAAGTTCAAATATTTTACGAGGGGGCGGCACGATGGATGATTGGTTGGCATGTCCACTTCGCAGTGCAGAGGTCGTGAGTTCGAATCTAGGTTCCCGCCATCCTGGGTGGAGTTCGTGTTTTTTTTCCTGGTACTTCACTTTCCTCCCACATTGCGAAAAACATGCATGGTAGCTTAGTTGAAGAGTCTAAAATTGTCCCTGGGTGTGGTTGTGAATTGTTGTTCATCTATGTAAGCCCTGAGATTGGCTGGCAACCAGTTCAGAGTGTACCCCACCAAATGCCTGAAGACAGCTAGGATAGGCTCCAGCACCCCCAGGACCCTTGTGAGAAATAAGTGGTTCGGAAAAAAGGATGGATGTTCTACTTGGGTTTTCCTGATATTTTGTTATTTTATCTACAGCACAAGCCATGGTACGCAGAGAGCTTCCAAACACATCAGTCAAAAGAAGGGTACAAAAGAATTTCCCAGGCATTATCAAGTGTATAGTATCAAGTGGAGAAAATTCGGCAAAACAGTGACATTACCAAAAACTTAAAACTTCCTTTCCAAAAATTTGGGGCTCATCAAGTTTTGGATCTCTTTTTGGAACTGTCTGGGGCTTTAGTGAAGATGGAGTAAATTGTCAACTGGTCCAAACAGTGTAATTAATCTTCAAAATCCTTCAGGAATCTGCTAGAAAGTAAACAAATGTCTGAACTTTACTGTATTTGGGGTTAATCAAAAAAACTTAAAATAGTGAAAGATGTGCCCCCCCCATCCCCCTTTAACATGATTTAGAATGTGATTGGCAATTTCTTAAAACAGCCACATAAACCAACTTAACAGGGTGTGCACACTACAGGTAAGGTTGAACTATTTAGTTGATTGATTGATGCATCGACTTTACCACTCTGCAATGATGAATTCAACTTGTCAGCAGTCATGTGTTTTGGCATTAACAACACGGATGCTTCACTAAAGCAACAGGTAGCAGGTCCGGGCAGCAAGCTCAGCGGTGCCACAGGCGAGTGGAAACACTTCACAAAAAATGAGACAGGTAGCAGTCGCGTGTAAAACATGTCCAATAAGCCTATCCTCAAACGTAACAAAAGCACAAACGCTATGAATGCCTAGGCAGCCCTGCATTGCTGCGTTACGTGAATTGGAGTTAGTGTCTTGGTGTCTGTGAGGCAATGAGGGCATCTGAATGTAATATGACGAGTGAGTCAGGGGGTGGCGTGACTACCTGTGGATGGCAAGCGCATATGTTTGTGGTGGGGAGAGCGAGCTTGTACTTGGAGGCTCGAGGCAAAGTTGAGACAACTGAAAATATAGAAACTACATCATCCACTGGGGAACTCTGACTCAACTATCAACTTAGTGTCTGTTACCAAAAAAAAAAAAATCTCTCAGGAAGTGAAATGAAGTCGTTCAACCACTGGCACAGATTTCACTGTTTAGTTTTACTTCCCCTTTCCAAAACATTTAATCTTTTTGTCAAATTGAGGGGTGTCAAGCTCATTTTAATTCAGGGGCCACTTTGATCCAAGTGGGCCAGACCAGTATGTCTGTGGCATACTAAGCTGTTAATAATAATAAAAATTTTTTTTTGGTGCAAATAATCACAAGTATTTTCTGAAAATATTCCCATTCATTATTTTACTACAGAGTAATCTGAAATTTCTTGAACAAAATAAACATTAGAAAAAAAATCTAATCTGAATAACAGCCATATTTTAGAAAGTCATTTAAGTGGTAGTCAGTGTTCCCTTTAGAGGACAAAACCAGCAACAATAGTTCATTTTTAGCGAAAAATTGCAGTTTGTGTGGACCTCACTGGCCAGATTGAACCACTTGATGGGCCGGTTCTGGCCTGCGGGCTGTATGTTTGACATCCCTGTTCTAAAGTGTTAGTTAGGGTTCAATGCTACCGAGCACAGAAGTGCAGCGAACAAACCCTTATGAGACACCATGGAAAAATATTCAACAGGGATGAAAAGAAAGGTGGAGAGAGACAAAAAAAAAACAAAGTCAACAAAGTTAGTTTGTTGTAAATTAATCTATGTATCTTTTTTTTCTTTAATGTAAATAATAATACAATGTAATGCAGAGGTGTACTTCTAAGAATTTTATAGACAAATCATACTCTATAGTTGCGGAGGAGAGAGCTGGGGGCGCAAAATATCTTCTTCCTATGAGAGATTAACAGAAATAACTGAGAAGCACTGTCATGTACAGGTTATTGTTCACATTAATGGTGAAAAAGTTTTGTAATGATTTATCTTGGTCTCGTTTTTTTAATATACAACTAAAACTGCCGTTTGAACAGGGGTGAGTAGACTATTTATATCTACTGTACATAAAAGTTTCATCTTAAAGCTCAAGAACATGCTGTAATTCCCAATCTGTAATTTTCACTGTTTATTGTACTGTCATTATCATACTATATATAATGTGTGTCTTACTGAAGGCGATATGTGTGGCGTCCTCCAACGGGTATCCTCGTTTGGCGGTGCTCACTACGCTGAGGCCAACAGATGCCATCGACTGTTCCCTTGTTTTAAGGAGATGATCACATGTCAACGCTCAGGTTTCGTAAGCTTTCTCCTTTGCAATACAGTGCAAGCTCTAATGTGCAAATAGAAGAATTCCCACCTCTCATTTAAAGCAGAAAAGACTGTGGTAGTGTTTAAGTGTTTTTTGTCTATAGTATATACAGTAAGTGCTTCAGTGTCATGATGGTCGGTGATCGGCAGCAGCCATGATAAGTGGTCAGTGTTGCTAACGCTGTTACTTCTTTTATTTTGCTAGGTTGGTATTTACTGCTTTTGTTGCCATTCACATGTTGGTTTGATAGGCGATATTAAGCCTGCTTCTAGTGAACTAAGGACTTTGACTTAAACCTTCTGTGATGGGTGCAGCACATTTTTGAGTGAAAATGTAGACTGCTATGATCACTGCTTGTATTAGCCACTGGCTGCCATATGTTGTCAGTGCTTTTTTGGGGGGTTCATTTTTCCTTTCGGACAATCATAATTATACCCGAAAAGAAAAAGGGCTGACGGGATGAAGTCGAAGCTGCTTCACATGTGGTACACTGTAATGTTTCACATTATATTAATTGTTAACGTCATTTTCTACAAAAAAAAAAGAAGTTATAAAAGATGCAATAAGAAACGTTAACTACACGTAATTTATGATTTAAACAGAGAGGGAGTGTTTCATTACTTTAAATGTACGACTATCACAACAGTTTAACAATGATACACAATGTAAATGGAATGGAACACAATCCATTCTATGATGCTGGCTAACGTTCATATTTGTCCAATTTAAAACAAACTATATAAACCATATAAAACAACTGTTCAATTGTTCAAGGCTCAAATTGTCATAAAACCTTGATTAACAACTGCAATGCTGAGTTAACATTTTTACATTAACGGTGATTACAAGTGTCTTCAACAATGCCTACCAAAAGAAATTGGAGACAACTGGCAGGTGTTTGAAGACCAATACTATCACCTAGTGGTGTTTTGTACACACTACTGGATTTAACAAAGCCTTGCTATGTTTAATCATTTGGATTGCTCATATTGGGGGGGACAAACGTTTTCCTATGTTGGAATAATTTCTACTGACTTGTGGGTAATACTTTAGATCGTGGGGGCGAACTTTTGAGCTCAAGAGACACATTTAATTTTTAAAATAGGTCAGGTAACAGATGATAAAAAACATAATTTTAAATGTAGATGTATAATAATTAGTAGTGCAACGGATCATCATTGATCCGTGGTCAGTTCGGAACAGGCCCCACGGTTCGGATCGCGAACAATCTGTGGATTGGTTGGTGAGAAAAAAATAACCTTGGTGCACATTCACAGTTGATATTCTGACATGTCAAGGAAGCTGAAACATACTCAACGTAACACGCTAAGCCTAACTTCAAAATAACGTTTACCAAATACATTGACGGCAGTCCAAATTAGTGCCTTAGTACACTTTTACTTTGAAGTTGGCCCACGTTGTGGCGTGATGGCTATCTTGACTTCTCTTGACGTTTCTTTATCGTAGATTGACATTGTAGTTGCGACCAACATCAACACAACACTATACCAAACTCATGTTCAATCGCTAATTTAGGACGCCAAGAAACCGCTAATTAAATACGCCGTCACTGTATGATACGGCAGAAGTCTCTGACGTAAGTGGCTAGCGGCTAGCTGTTAGTATTACCAACGAGTGTCTGGCTGGTAAGTGAGTTTGACAGCTGGTACCTGGCAAAAAATGCAAAAAAGGATCTCTAATCCGTGATCAGATCCAAACCGTGACTTTTGTGATCCTTTGCACCACTAGTAATAATAATATCTGAAATAATTTATTTTAAAAATAAACTTATTCATTCTCATTATTATTAAGAATTCATTAATTTACAACTAATAAGATAATGGATGGATGGATAACTAATTCATAACGTTACATAGAAAAAAGAATACAAAGTTAATAAATACTTATATATACCTATTTGAAGAAAATGCCCAATAGGTCTGATTATAGAACTAAGATGGTCATATGCTTTAGCTAAGCATCTTCACAATATTTTCCTGATGATGGTTCAGTTTTGTTTGACTCATATTTTTCTGGAACATCTGGGTCAGAGTTCAGTCAGAGTTTGGATATTTTGCAGTAATATAATTTTCCTCCAACATTTAGATTTTTTATTTTCAAAACGTGCTCTGAGACAGATGAAAGGAATCAATAAGGTTGTGGTTCTTACGTGGTCAACTGCAGGATGTTCCTATAGCAGCTGTACAGAGAGCTCTCTGCCGCTGTTCTGTACTTTGCTTTGTACTTTGGTCCCACTGTATGGATGATGAACCTTGCTGCCAGATTGAAGCCTTTTGTATGCTTCGCCTCTCCTGTGCGGCATCCTGCAAAGGAAACATAACACCTGCACAGTGTAAAAATATCCCACCATTTTTAGAACACCAGAATGAAACTTGTTAGGCACCTTTAAGTTTGAGTAGCTCATCTTTCAGCTCGGGCCCTGCCAGCTGATGGATGCGTTCTGATACAGGGTTCTTGTCGTTAAGCAGTTCATTGCTGGTGTTGGTAATGGCGGTGCAGTTCAGCAATGCTACATCACCAGTGCTGTAGTCAAGAAGATGGAAATGCAATTGTTTGGCTTCCAAAGTAGTATCAGAGCCATGACAGGCAAATTTTCTCTGCCTTTTGCCTGTTCTCTATGAACAACCCCAAAATAAGACAAAGTTGACCCAGGAAATTTTCGCCATTTGTGGTAGCCATGAGAGAGGCGGACACACACGCACACACACATCAATAAGTAAAAAATTTAGCTAGGTTATGCGTAAAAAAACTGATCTTTTGTGACAGCTCGGATGCTCAATGAGCACATTTAAGTGGTCACAAGGTCAACAGGAGGTTGGTTCCTTGGGGGCACGGCGGTCATGTTAGCATGTCAGGAATGCGAGCATTCCCTATAAACGGATACAGGAGAGTTGCTACCACAAAGAGGTGCTCACACTGAGTCAGTAGCCAAGCTGAGCAGCAGACAGATCATGTGATCTTCCACAAAGAGGAATTATGATGTGGACTCACTCTACAGTACAGACCACAATTTTCCTTCACTGAATACAGTGTAACCTCGATTTAACGCACTAATGGTTTGTGTGGTTTGTGTGTGTGTTTGGGGTGGGGTCCTTTAAAAACAATTATAAACGATTATAATAATAAGTAATAGTATTGTAAATACATATAGAAATATTGACAAAAATTTATATTAAAAAAAAGTAATTTTATATCCCTGTATAGTATTTTCCTTAATGTGATATGAAAGTATTGGCTATTTTCTGGGCTCTTTTCTTCATTGTTATGATTTTTTTTTAAATAAAATATATATTCCGTATTCCATATTGTTGCTACTCTAGTTTCCTCCCACATTCCAAAGACATGCATGGTAGTTTAATTAAACACTCCAAATTGTCCATAGGTGTGATTGTGAGTGTGGATGGTTGTTTGTCTCTGTGTGCCCTGCAATTGGCTGGCAACCAGTTCAGGGTGTACCCCGCCTACTGCCCGAAGCCAGCTGTGATAGGCTCCAGCGTCCCCCGTGACCCTTGTGAGGATAAGCGGTTAAGAAAATGGATGGATGGATATTTTATATAGACTACACAAAAGGAAAGTATGGTGGAAAGTATGGTAGTATAATTACTTTTCACAGAATGCAGTAAAGTGAAAATATTTTAAATAAATACAACACAGTAGTGTTAATTTTGTCAACAAAAACTAAATAAAAATCATTTTGTCAACCCACATTTTTCACTGGACTAAAACGAGACTAGACTAGATTAAGACCTTCATTAATAAAGAATAACTGTGACTAAATCAGTACGCAATTACGTCGACAAAAGAAGACGAGACAAAAATGTACTTCACTTAATAAAAACTGGACTAAAATCTATGGACATTTTAGTTCATGAACAAAAACGAGACAAAAATTATTTGATTTTGCAAAGTCTTGTCTGCTAATCTGTGACTGTGACACTGTCATGTGACACACAGTGACACACACCCTTTCAAACCTGCAGCTAGCGAGTGCAACATGCACAAACATATCGGACAGACAGGAGGTTAAAAAAGGTTGAAAAGGTTAAAAAAAAAAACTGTAAATTATTTTTTAAAAGTATTATAATTTAAAAAATTATAGTTGTAGTAACAATCCAACGGCTATAACGTTCCAACAATAATGTTAATCCGACCGCTAACTAACTAATGCTGGCTAATTTACTAGCTCATAACATGTAGCCATAGTAGCCACTTGTTGATATACTGTAATTGTGTGTGAAGTTGTTTTTTATTAAAAATATGAGAGAAAATTTGGTGGGAAATATTTTTGCATCCAAAATGTTCATAATAATCTGCTGAAAAAAATACAGGGGTTAAATGATTGTCCTGACAAAACTACACCAAAACATTGATAGTTTTTGTTGACTAAAACTAGACGAATAAAATTATGTTTTCTTGGACTAAAATGCTAAATTTATAGTAGACTAAAAATGGACTCAATAAAAACAGGATGAGGTTGACTATGATAAAAACTAGCAAGCGTGATTGAAACTTGATTAAAACTGAGACTAATTTTAAAAATGGCGGCTAAAATTAACATTACAACACAGGGCTTCAAGTAATATTAATGTATAATAATGATAATAATAATGCATTGGATTTGTATAGCGCTTTTCTATCTAATCAGATACTCAAAGATGCTTTACAATGGAACAGATACATTATTCATGCACTTACACATACATCCACACTGTGGTGGCGGTAAATTAATTAAGTAGCCACAGCTGCCCTGAGGCAGGCTGACGGAAGCGTGGCTGCTAGTGTGCGCCTACGGCCCCTCCGACCACCACCAAACATTTGCACCTTCCATACACCAGTACGTATGCCCACCATTCCATTTGAGTCCACTTCTAATAAATTAACTGTTTCAGAGGTTGAGTTTTAGGAGCACAAAATTGTGACTGTGATGTCTCAGTACGCTGAACATTAGGGACACCATATACTGTAAAAGGACTACATGATAAAGATGACATATAACAAAGAATGCAGATGGATACTGTTTACAAATAGAGAGAGGAATAATGTGTTGGCTCTGTGTGCTAAGCTGCAAAAGCAATTAAAACAAATAATTACAATTGTAAAAACTTTGAAACTGTTTGATATTATGGTAGAACAGCACTTAATTTCCCTGAATAATTTGCTTTATTTAAGTCTTTAAAATGGCTGCCCAAACATTTTGGACATTTTGTTTGGTCTTGGTCTTCCACTTCTATAGTGCTTTTGAGCACACCAGTGAAATAGACTGTCTCATTCTCACTGATATGTGATGAGAATTTGTTTTTCTGAATTGCAGTGAATTCAATTCCACTTCCGGCAATTTGGTTTCAATTCGACATGCTGTGGGGTGGGGTCAGGTCAATCCAAATTCAAATTCATCCATTGAATTGAATTGAATTCTGAATTTTGTACAGCCCTGTAATACACTATGTATACACTACTGTATGTAGATCAGGGGTCACCAACTCTGGTCCTCGAGGGCACCTCTACAGCATGTTTTGGAAGTTTCCCTCCTCCAACGCACCTGATTCAAATGATCAGGATCATTATCAGGCTTCTGCAGAGCTTGCTAATCATATGAATCAGGTGTGTTGGAGGGTGGAAACATCCAAAACATGCTGGATAGGTGCCCTCGAGGACCCGAGTTGGTAACCCTTTATGCATCTTAAAAAAATTAAGCCAACTGCATGTTTTCCCAATGAAATCTGAGGCTTCTCTTCTTGTTTTATAAAATGATAGTTTACAAATACAAACATTTTGCATTTGCACTTACTGTACATTGCTTTGCATTAAAACAAAGGGCCGTTTGATATGACATTAGGCTGTATGTAGCCCCTAAACTACAGTAAGTTTGACATCCCTGATACATTTTTCAGTCAACCAGACAGATACTATACATTTAGAATGGTTTGACCTTAATGGAGGTCTGGACTGCAGCGACTGACATTCATGTTCACTGTTATGTGGTATGTGGCTTGGTTCTTTGTGATATTAAAGTCAGTGATCACATCATTTAGAGGCCAGTCAGTCTAATTTGTAAATAATCGTGCCATCTTCTTTTAGTGAAGTGGAGTGATTAGGCTAATCATCAAGTGGGTATGTTTCTTTAAATGTTTTGTTTTTACCTTACAAATTGATGTAAAACATCATGAAGTTGTTAAAAATGTTTTGTTTTTACCTTACAAATTGATGTAAAACATCATGAAGTTGTTAAATATGTTAGTGTGTTTTTTTCCAGAAAGACTCACAAGAGGATGATTTTGCAGTTGATGTCTGGCCTGAAGGGGAAGGGCGAAGGGAAGGACTGCTGGCTGAGCAGGCTGTCACTCAGATCCTGCGGAATGTGCTCACCATCGTCTTCCAGCTCCTGCCACGTGGGGAGGGTCTGGATGTCCACAAACTGGGAGCGAGCACCCAGAGGATCCATCCTCTCGGGCATGCCAGGTTCAAGCCTTCATGAAAAGCCCTAATTAGCAACATAGGAGCATGCTTGGAATTTATTTTACTTTTTAACTTTGTTCGATAACATTGCGGTTGCTTGATCAGTCGGCTCTTAAAATTCATCCAGGAATCATAGGCTGCACTCCTTTTCCTTAATAAGTATTTTGTTTCCATAGATGACTTCTTACAAATTTACCCACCTCACTTTTTATACAATATTCATGCACACGTCCAACTCAGCGCATCTTAATGGAATTATTAGCCATTATTTTGTACTATACTGCACTAGTGGGCTTCGTCCCATCAAGCCCTTGACATAAGTAAAGGTCTTTGCTGAGGTACATTATGTCTGACTATTCATGGCTGTAGTTCCACACAGCACTACTGCTTTAGATACCACATCGAATTATCACCTTAAACGTCCTTGAAAACGATTATTGATGTGTTTTCGACACAATCTTCTTGAGTCGTTTTATGAATGCATTCGCAAGAGGCCAGTGGGCAATTTAAAGTTTCCATTTACGTACCTAAGCTGTTGTAGTGGCCAGAGGCAGTGGTGGGTGTCCACGTCAAATACAAAAAAAATAAAAAATAAACCTCGCACCAACAATTTCAATTAAATACGCAACATACACTCGAAAACAAAGACGAATGTGTTAATTGATTTGGTTTTTCGGATAGCCGTCATGCTAGGAGTTACGTCAGTGTAATTCAAAAGCACGAGGACTACCCTAATCTAAATCCGGTTTCTACTTTCAATTTAAAACTCTTGTCTTCTCATTTTAAATGCCATCGTGGCTGATATACTTTACAATAATGTACAGTATACGAAACCTATACCTTACAATTGTGGATCAAATTTAAGATGTGGTTGTTGTTAATGGCCATACTACGCCCACGCAAACTATAGTCATATGTTCATGTGACGTTAAAAAGCTTTTATTTTGTAAAAGATTGTTGTCTTATTTACGTTTCTCCAGTACACTGACACAACAGGCACTTCCGCTTAACTACAAGTCAGCTGAGTAATAACACGTCTTCTGTTTTCGTGGAAGTTGTTTTTTTTCCTTCGAAAGTCACTTCTCTGAACGGAGATTGAGAGCGGAACTTGCTCTTTTCAAACCACTGGTTGTCAGAAACGCTAGTGCACTGACCCCGATTCCCGATTTGACCACACGCACGCACGCACACACACACACACACACACACACACACACACACACACGCACACGCACACGCACACACACACACACACACACACACACACACACACACACACGCACACACGGTCTCCTGGGTGGTAGTGATAGGGCAAATGAAGCTTATTGAATACTCGAAGCGTTCCATCAAATTGGTTCATAAAAAGGTTCTACTCGTGAGCCTTCATGTGCACACAAACCCCCCCCTGGTGGCCGAAATTAAAACTGTAATTTGAACTACTTTGCCTTTTTGCGGTCTTGTACGGCTTGGAAGTTGCAACAGTGTTGGTTTAGGAACAAATACAATTACACATGCTTTAGTTGCCAATTGGTATTTTTATTTATTTAATTGAAATTCAGTGTTATTAGTTTTGTGTTATTAATTTGGGTATTGTTTATTATGTTGTAGTGCTGTGCTTCATACAAAGTTCAGGAGCCAGATATAAAGTCACATGATTTATTTTTGACAATTTGACATGTAAAAAGGTACTTTCCCGTCAGGTTGTGTACCGAGTGGCTCGAGGATGGACAGTTATTTATTTATTTATCTATTTTAAATATTTTTTAAATAGTTTGTGAAAGTAGTTTTGTTGCCTTTCAAAACTAAAATTCTGCAACGTAATTTACATAAAACAAATTATTATTATGTTATCCTTGGATGACGTCATACTACGAGACAGGTCGCTCGCCACTACACCTGCGGTCGTAAGCTGGTCTCTCCGTTTGTATTCACGTAGTCTCACTCAAACAAAAGCCAAAATCATAGAATGCCGAAAACTCAAGCAAAACTAATGCCTTTATTTGATTGATCTTGTAAACATAATCACAGCATACTGCGTGCTAGCCTAGCTTCAATTGAAATGTAGTGACACAAGTTGTAATCAGCCTCGCAACTACGATGAAGTCTGACATTTTGGCGCAGGTGAATCTGAGGACGCGGGGAAGATGTCAGTTTCATAAAGACCGCTATCCACTTTCACCGCAGCAAAAATCCCCGGTAAAACTAACGTTCCTCTTCCATTGGGACGGCGCATGGAGCTTCTGCTCCAACTACTAATGCGTTTAAGGCACACAGAATATGTTGTAATTTGTAACTCTCACTCAGAATTTTAATAAAATCTTCCTGAAGACTCCAACTTGTTGCACGTATTCGATTATACCTGAATTGTAATATACTTAAAAATATATGTGGAAATTGCTACATGACCTTTGTTTTTATTTTAACTAAACAGCTCGTTTTGGGGGGTTTGCGGTCAGAGTAAGGTCCTAATAAGAAACAGGTAGCAGTGTGTTCAGAAATTAGGTCGACAATGAAGAACCAAAAAAAAAAAAGAAAAAGAAAAAAAAACAATCACAGCATTTTCTCAAAAACAAACAATGTAGCTTGCTGAGATGTGGCAGTTATTAGTGTTGTTCCAATACCGTTTTTTTGGCCCCCGATGCTGATTCCGATACCCAACTTTGCAGTATCGGCCGATGCTGATACCTAAAGTTTTTTTTTTCTCAACGTGAAAAAGTTGTCCTGCCATTGGTTCAGAGCATTCAAGGGCCAATAGGATATCTTGGCTCGACATGCAGTAAACATGTCACACATCAGTGAATGTTGTGCACGAGCAGGACACAAGATGCTGCATCCAAAGTCCTATATTAGCATCGGAATTAATGGTATCGGCATGTTACTTGTTAGTAGTCACCGATACCGATATCACCGTTTTAATGCAGTATCGGGGCCTCTGCTGATACCAGTATCAGTATCGGAACAACACTAGCAGTTATAATAATTGATTGCTAAATTGTGGGTACAGATTGCTAAACTGTGGGAACAGATTACTAAACTGTGGGTACATATTAGTAAACTGTAGGAATAGAGTAGTAAACTGTGGGAACAGATTAGTAAAAAAATTAATAAATTCATACCCTGGCACCAGAGGGGCTCGTACAAACTGTCCACAAGTAGTGATTAAAAAACAAAACGGTAACAAAGTAATATAATAAACATACAAAACAAAATAGTTTTCTTATTAGAACTCCCTTCATACTGGCATTGACATACAGGAGGTCCAGAGTTTTATTCCCTCTTATTGCACAGTCTAAAAATGATTTGTGTCATGATTTGTGTTATGCTTAGGTTTGTTGTTTTGGCTTTGTGTCCTGTTTTGCTTGTTAGGTTTTGTTTGCACCTGTACTCATCATCCTGTTCCCTTGTGTCAGCCAATCATCTCCCCCAGTCACTTGTGTCTTATCCAAGTGTCTTTCGTTATCACGTCAGTTGGCTTGTATTTAGTTTCCTGGTTCCGTTCAGTCTTGGTTGTAGCATTGTTGCTGTCACCGCTCTTGTGTTTTGTTGTTGTTACTTCAATTTTTGGTCTTTTCAGAACTTTGTTGATTTTGTTTATTTAGAGTTTTACCCAGTACCCCTGTTAGTAGTGATGGTAAACTGAAGCATCATGAAGCAATGAGGCCTTCCATCCAACTGGTTCGCTCCTGGGCCGAAGCATCATGAGGCTTCATTTGTTCTATTGCGCCTTCATGTGGAAAATAAATGTCATGACAGATAGTGATTAAAATGATACCATGGATTTGATGGGGTTAAAAGGGCAGGGAGTTGTGATGTGAATGAATGTGCGTGTGTTACTTGAAAGAATGATTGCTTTATTTTAGACATTGACATATAAACAAGGAACAAGACACACCTTTCATTCATTTTTATTGAGGAAAACTAGCATTTCCAAAGTTTTTGGCTTTAAACGGTTTCTTATTTTGGATAGGATTTCTTCTGCTTTTGAAAATAGTCTTTCGCAAGGGACGGATGAGGCTGGGGTACAGAGAAAGGTTATTGCTAGTTTGTAGAGGTTTGGGTGGACAAGTTGGGTGGACAAGCTCCCAGTAGTCCAGGGGGTTTGACGTCCTGCTTATGTTGGGTTCCCCCAGGTAAGTGTGGACCTCCACAGTCGCATCTGCGGTCTCACTCTGGGTCCTCCTCTGCATGACTGTGTGGTCCAATCGCCGCCACAGTTTGTCACCTAAGACACGACAAACAGACGAACAGCCAACAGGCAGTTCTAGCTGCCCATTGTAGAGATGGGAGCAAAAGAATGCCTTATCCCACAATAATGCACCGCCGCTCATTTCCTATTGCTTAATTAACACCATTAGAATGTATCGAATATTACCTTGCTCCACAGGCTGGGAAACTTCTGATGTGTCCGGTTGTGTTGATGAAGATGATGGGTTGGAGGAGGAGGAGGAGGAGGAAGATGCCCTGTGCCGGATCACTGTCGCACATTCAGCTGTGAGCCTCCTCTCAGCCTCTTGTGCTTTATTGGGGCTAAAGAGTGTTCTCTCTGTACCCAAGTTCTTTAGAACAAAGTTTACACGTCACCTTTTGAAACATCAGCAAGTAGAAGAAAGACATTAAAACGAGGGATACACTGTGTTGTCACAATAATTTACAATATATATTCACACTGGTTATTATAATTTGTACCTTTTTAGGAGAGATCTGCTCAAAATGATCCCAGACAGGGGATGTTCTCTTCTTTTTCGTTGCGGGTGCGTCCATTGCAAAACGAATCCGATTGAGGTTTGAAGATGCGAGTTGGGTGTGTCAGTGTCACCTGTGAGCTCATTGTCGTCTCGGTGCGCCTTTTTATGTCGAATCACCCGCGAAACGATGTGTTGGCGATGACGTAGGAAGCCCGTCTCGCGAGGCTTCGGACGTAGCAACGCGCGTTCTGAGGCTTCGGGCGTGGCCACAAGCGTTCCGAGGCTTCGGGCGTGGCCACAAGCGTAATCAACACATGCCTCGATGCGCGCTTTGCAGATTTTTTTCCGGTTTACTCGGCACACGCATCGGCGCCTCGGCACAGTAGGGCACATCACTACCTGTTAGTGTTTTTGTTAGATAAATTGTGTTTAGTATTACACACATCCCTGCCGTGGTTCTCCTGCCTCCCTGCATTTGGATCCTCCACCCCATTGTGACAATTAGTTGATGAGAGAACATGGTTTAAAAACATAATGTTGGTTAAAAACTAAACAAAACCCCATCGTAGATTATATCTTTAATGTTTTTCATATTTCTCAGTTTAATATTTTCATATTCTCGAACTCTTGATATTCTAGTACTTCTGCACACCTACATTGTACACTACGTTGGTCCTCAAGTGAAAAATGCAAATAAATACATAATTAATAAAACACAACAACAAATAACTCAACACAGCAGCAAATGAAAACACAAAAGCAAACAAACAAGTTAATCCAACATCAACAATAACTTGACCACCCTCCACCCCGATTGTACGATATAAGAGCAAGTATTAGACATTATAGGGGTTCAATGGTTTAAATTGTGGTAAAGTTATTCCAAGAAGTTTAAATATTTTTGATTTAGTTTTTTGGGTTATGGTTTTAATTTACCACTCTTCCTCTCTGTGTCTAGTCAACCAGGCTGTTGGTGTAGCAGTTGAGGAGGGAGAAGAGAGAGACTTAGCATATATACATACATTCATACATACATACATACATATGTTTATACCTCACCACAATAATTTGGTATATGCGCAACCTACTTCCACATTCAACAAAACGTGGACTGCCGCCTTGCTCGAGTGAATGGCGAAGGGCAGCGTGACATAGCACCTGTGGGAACACAGGGTGTTTTATAAGTCTGTGTCTACTTACGTTAGCTAATATCTCAATGACTGTTGAAAATATGGAAACCCAAATTATATTTCCTGAAAGCTATTGATCTTAAGTTTTTGTAGCAAAAAAATGAAAACAAAAATCCAAGAAATTAATGTTTCATATTACACTTTTCACTCATGTTCAATATGCAAGCCTTTAGTTATGACCTACATCAAACAGGTATTCTATTTTCCTGCCAAAAGTTTTGAAAATTCTAACCATATTCTACAGTGCCCCTGACTCTTTCTTATCCAACTCTAAGACACAAAACATGTTCTGTTTCCCAGTGAATGACATTATCAATAAATACCAATGAAAGTGGAAAAACATTGTGATGTAACAACGACCTGACAAGACCACTGCAGCAAAAAACAAGTGAAGCTGGTTTTATCTTGCTACCCTTGTCAGTTCCCAAGTTTTTTTTTAAGTGACAGATTTATGATACACACTGTACAATGTATATTTTAACACAAGATGTCAGCACAGAGCCACCAAAGATGACAATAGCCAATGTAATCTTTTAATTAATTGCAGAAATTAGAGTAGGCCAAGCTAGTGACACTTTTCTCATCCACAACCTGCACTGAAAAAATGTAAATGTGACATTAATATATAAGTATGTATAGTTAATAATAATGTTGAATATCATCAGAATGAGTATTTGATTTGACAGCATCAAAATTCATTAGTAAAAATTCAACAGAAATCTTTGTCTGAAATACTCATACTAAAATTAAACTGTCTTTGAAATAAATTAGTATTTGAATCACAGATTACATTATTTAAATGTTTCAACAAGATTTTTGGGAATGCACTACTGATATCAATAAGCTTGAAGTATATGTAATTATCAAACAAGTCAACTCAATTTTATTGGACAGTTACTAAATGTTAAAAAAAATCAAGTACCGTCCGTGAGTGACGTCATTCCCTGGAGGCCGGCGCAGATGTGTTGGCGGCATTTGAGCTTCAACTTGACCTGACCGTCCGTAAGTACCTGATTTTTCATTACAGCGTTCCTAACTACTTTCTCAAGCCTGACATGAGCATGAAACTAAGTTGTTAACTCTTTGACTGCCAGACGTTTTCAGAAACGGGATGTCGCCAGTGCCAGTCGATTTAAGCATTTTGACTGATCTTCCAAGGTCCACAGAAAATGTTGTGTTTGGACTATGGAAACACACATACTACCAAATGAAAGATTGAACTCTCATCTTTCATCAGAAAAAAAAGTTTGTTTCTACCTTATTCCGTTCTTCAGTAATCAACAATAGAAAATGGTTACTTTCACCGAAATGCTCTGTTTTGAAACAAAAAGCGGAGAAAAAGAGCTTTTTGTGAAACGATGTTATTTCATGCACTCTAGTGAATTGTACACTTCTTTTTGTCCATGAATGATGCCACAAACACCTAAATAGTGCTTTACTTCTGTAATACACCACCACCAACAATGAAAAAGTGTTTTTAGATTGCAAAATACGTTTATTTCCATTCAACAGTGTAACAATTTGACAAAACAATTTCGCAAACTATTTACAAATGTGTGCAACTGTGGTACTATTTACAATTATGTGGATGTTTCAAATACAGTTTTTCTTTTTGTAACACTGCCCTGCGTGCAAGGAGACGGAGCAGGATTTGCACAATAGATACGTTTCACTTCGATTGTTCGTTTCGCGTGCAGACGTTACACTTTCTTGACGGCCTTTTTTTTCGGGGAATAGCAAGTAACAGACTGTACCCACTACTCCGATGAATATGCATTGGACTCGGGGCACTCTTCGTCGTCCGATTGAACGTCCCCCTGAGCGTGCTCGGTTGTGCTCTGCGTTTTCCGGTGTTAATATCGCTAGCCCGTGAACCTTTATGACGTCGCCATAGCCGCCGCGTCAGCGCTTCCAACTTTGGCGTCAACCTCGGAGTCACCATCATCATCATCATCGATGATGATCATCGTCGTCATCAATGTGCTCTTTAGCGTTGGTCGATGCCTTTCGTCTTTGAAAAAAATTCCCAAGTGTGAGCTTGCAACCATTGTCCCCTCTAGCTCCGCCTCACGTCTTCTACTGACGCCTACCCAATCTTGTCAAATAGAGGCATTGCTGCCATCTAGGGGCCAAAAATAGTCATTAGGCTAACTAGATCTGCTTGAAAATTTCCCCACAGCTGGCCAAGGCTTTCCTCCACCCGTTTCCCCCCCAAAAAAATAATAATTGGAGAACGTCTTTTAACGTCCTTGGCAGCCCTCCGTAGGTTTTTACTAAACGTCATTTAACGTTTTTGCCAGTCAAAGAGTTAATAACGCTAAATTACTTTTTCATAATGATTTTAATTGAGAGAGGATGTACAGTACCATAACTGAGTCACTGATAGTGTAGTTACTTACATTCACCTGACTTTTGGTGCAAGCAGTGTGAAAAAAAATATAGTAAAATAAGAAAATTATTACTTCAAATAAGCAAAATTATCTGCCAACAGAACAAGAACATATTACTTAAATTTACCTGTAAGCTTTTGAAAAATAAGAAAATAATACTTACCCCATATCAACCACTGCGGTCTTGAAAATAGTATTTTCCGACTAAAGACAAGTAATGTCAGCTTTTTTCAAGCTGTAATAAATAGAACTATTTTTTTTTTTTTTTTAAATACATGAGTATGCTTGGATAACTTAGCCTGAGTGTCAAGCAGGGAGGTAACAGGTCCCATTTTCCTTGTCATGACCTAGCCAGGAATTGAACCCACAACCTTCAAGTCTGAGGATAGGCGCTCTACCACTAGACCGCTGAGGTGGTACTGAAAGAAGGAAAAATGAGCTTAGTAAATATAACGAAATTAACCATATTGCGTCTGTTTTCATAGTTGTATTTTTTCCCCATTTATCTTATTACTAGCTTATGCAAAATCTTAAAATAAGAAAACTCATGAAACCCCAGTTCAGGGCCTTTGATGTTTGTTAGGTGTCATCTTAAAATGTGGGAATTGCTTGTTATAATCCTCACAGTACTTAAAACTGGCTGCTAACACTCAATGCCAAGACTGCTTGATCAAATAAGATAATTAAGTAATAAGTATCTTAAAATAAGCACAATGATCTTGCCTGACAATTTCATTTTAAGTATAAATAACTCAAAACAAAATAAGCAAATTTAAGAATTTATATCTTACTTAAGATTTTAGTTTTTGCAGTGTAGGAGATTGTGAAGTCAGTGTGGAGCCCTTTCAGTGCCTTAACAAGTGGAAAAGTGCTATACAAGTGAAAGACCATCCTATAATGTCTGTCTGCCTGCCTTTCTATTTAGCATCTATCACTTCACTTCCTTATAGTTAAGTCTAAAAGAACATTTCTAAAACACTTTTGGTGTCAATATTGCCTTCAGCAGCCATTAAAATACTGAAAATATTATAAATAATTTAGAAAAGTTGTAGAGCTTAAAAATACACCTTCCCACTTCAGATCAGATGAAAAAGCAAATTGTGACATTTAAAGGGAGAAGTAGGCCTTCTCTGCAAGAGACTGGAAAATATGTGACACTCCAGCCTGATGGACAACAGCATTAAATGATTGTGACGTCAGAGGTCAGGCTGGGCTGACACAACATAACTATGAAAACGTTTTTCCTCACTGCAAGACATTAGCCATAGCATCAGCTGTGGAACAATTGTGTCAAGTGGATTAATAAAAAACAAATATCACTTCACAAAAATGCAATGTGTGCAAATTAACAAGAGCAGAATAACAGCAAGGATTAGATGGATATTGAAAAGAATTTCTGGATGCACAATATTAGTGTTGCTGTGCGTGTACTGATAGTGACTCACACATCCCTTTGATAATTTATCTAGTGCATTTCAGTGATGTGTTGCTCTCCGAAAATAAATGTGGACTGTGAAGTGTAAAAAAAAATACCAATGAGCCATTGAAGGTATTAATATCATACACCCAAAAGACAAAAATAAACTTATATGAAAAAATAAAACTCTGCAAAATCAATTACATTATACGCTCTTACAAAACAGTCAACAAGGCATAAGTACACTAGGCACCCATGTGGACAAGGACCATGTAGCATTGCTGAAACAAAGCTTACTGTAGGCATGGGCACAGATGACACTGGGGAAAGGGGGGAAGTCCCCCTCGATTTAATAAAGAACACGATCTGTCCCCTCCACTTTCGAAGGGTTTGCTTATCATAAGGGTTACGACAAAAAAACCCCCATTAATGTTGAGTTCACACCAAAAGCGGGGGGAGGCGTTTTGGCGGTGGGTTTGCATTGTAGTCATTGACTCATTGTATTTCGCGCGGACCGGCGCCAAAGTGCGTGGGGCGTGAAGGGTGTAGTTATTAATCCATAACTTTTGCGTGTCCAATAAACCAACTGGTGAGACGAGAAATGAACAGAGTTTCCTGCGCAGGATAATTCTTAGAGGAGATCTCCTGTTGCACCATTGAATCAAACTCCGACAAGTTCTGATCAACAATGCACACCCTCCTCTCGAAGGGCCAGCCTTTTATTACAATTCAGTCTCCAAGCAGAATATCTCTCCCTTCATGAATGAGCAAATGTGTTATACAGTTGAAGGACATGTCAGACAATAGAACTCTTAGTGCAGTTGCAGCTGTGTTCGTCTCTAGCCAAAATATGTATATTTTCAAGGTACTTTTCGTATTCTTCTCCATAACAAAATCTCACTTATCATTTGACCCAAAAGCACCAATGACCGTGACTAATGGAAAAGCAAAGCAAGTTCTGTTCAAGACCACAATGTACGTGTACAAAATAAAAACAAGAAATTCTGGACCAATCAGTGTATAGCAAAATCAAGGGCGAAAATATGTTTTCGCACAAAGTGATGAGAAGGAACTTTTTTAGACTAAATAATATGGTCCCAGCTTAAGGCCAGAGCATACGAGGTCAACATCATGTGCCCTGCTCAGGACACAAGACACTTTGACAAACTTAAAATGAAGAATTAAAATGTTCATGATCAGTAACAATAATTGATATATGAAAATAGGTATTAAAATGTTATAATATCCTTCAGGCGGCACGGAGGACGTGTTTGGAGCGCTGGGACGCGGTGCGGCGCAGCAAAATCCGCACATTGGTGACGAAAATCTGCATAAAAATCTCATATTCACCAAAGTTGAAAAATTTGAACTTTTTTCACATTTCACCTAGTGGTAGCCAATCGGCTTTGAGTACGGGCAACTATGGCAACGTAACACACAGCGTCCTGTCACTTGTCACCCCGAGCGCAACAACACGGCCAGCCGGGATCGAATAATGAGCAAGGAAGTGAAGACATTTAATATTTTCAATTTGATGTTTTACTGTTTTTGAATTTACTTATAGGCATAACAATGTGATATAATCATGAGTGTTTAATAGAATACAGTGGAATAATGATTTTGTGAACTTTATTTTATCCTCTCACCCTCAAAGCTATTGAAGATAGGAATGTGCATGATGTTATCAGAGCCTTTTGTCGTTGGAGTCTAAAAGTCTGGGGTTAGATCCTAATTGCATTTGTTCCCCCAGTCAAGAAGGGGAACTGTATGTAAATGTCTGCTTACTAATAACATCATACATTTGGTCACTAGGAGTCGACATGTCTGTCCTTTAATCAACTTAGGAGGGGAAGAGGAACCTTTTATCTTTTTAGTATAAATGAGTCGATGTTCTGTAAATTGTCACACTCTTGGGGGGTCTACGTCGCATTCAGATGTGGATGTCCTAACGGTGTCTTTAGAGGCTTCTAAATAAATTCTTGCAAGAAAACTTCTTCATCAGATCCTGAATACAATTATTTGGACACGCAAAGATTACACTTAAAAATAGTAATCATACAATTCCTTCATTTTGGTGAACCCGACGAGCGACGTTGCGAGCTGTGGCGTTCACGGACGGATGCAATTCCAGGCGCCTAATTAATTACGGTGAGTGGACATTTATCCACGTTTGAGGAATTGTGTCTGTTTCGAGTCGCTGCAGCTGGTATTCGTCTTGCAAAATTACATTGGTGATGAGATCTGTGTGAAAAGGTGTTAGTAAAATTTGAAGTCGTTGTGTTGGACACGAAGTCCCTGATTTCGGATTTTACTACGGTGTTCGAACTGTACACGTACGTGGTGACGACAGCATTGTTTACGGAAGTGTCGTTACGTTGGTTATTGCGCTGAAAGGGAAACACAGGCAGACGCAGCGGAAGTCGAGAGATTCTTGAATAAATTTGATATTAAGAGGTATAAATTGACACAGCGTACGTACGCCGCTGTTATAAATTTGGTACTAAGAGGCACAGGTAGACGCAGCGGACTTACGCCGCTGTTAAGAAACCGTTAGATTCTTGAATAGATTTGTTCAGCAGGTAGACGCATGCGCAGATGAGGTACGTAACGTTACGATGGATTGTGCACAATTAAGCCGGATTGTTGCAAACGGGCTGAAGCAGGCGTTTTATTAAAAATTACAGAAAACACACGGCAGTCTCGTTCTGAAGGAATCTTAGAGATTGTAAGTCCCTGCATTTCTGAGGCAATTGTTAAGTACATGTAGAGTTGGAAACAACTTTTCGCTGCGAAGGAGCCAAGAGACTGCTTTGTGATCGTCTTAAAGCAGTATTTATTTTCAGGGATACAGGTTGACGCATAGCTTTTATTATTTATTAATGCTATTGCTAAGAAATCGAGAGATCGCGATATTTATTGTTTTTGGATAATTTTGTTTAGCTGAAAGGAGCGCTCCGCCGTTTGAAACGGCATATGATATTGAATTTTCCACGGCGAATATAGGATTAATTACTACGGTTCGAGTGCTGTGTGAGAAGTAAGTCCGTGAAGATCCTGGATATATTTATTAAAGTCGCGCAGATCTGTTTTATTTTATTTGCTGAGAAAAAAAAAAAAATATAATAATAATATTTTTGGGGGGATTAATGAGAATAGTTTTGATCTGTTATATTGTAGTATCATAAGTGAGACGTCACTGACTTTAAGTTGAGGAGTTTGTGTTGTGTGTGAGTGTGTTCTGAGTCTAGTTTGGTGAGTTGAAACTGTGAATATGTGAAGCATGTGTGAATTGTGAGTTTAAAGGGGGGATTTGATTTCTTCTTGGTTTTGTGTTTTTTCTCCTCAATGCCTTTATGACAATGGAGAGGAACTGAAGTTAAGTGAAAGAAGGACTGAGTTTGTTGGAAGGCAGGTATTTTGTGTCTCCAAAAATGAGCGAGATAAGATAGGATGTATATGAATGGCGTTTCGTAGGAAGAGGAAAATAGTAGGTTTCAATGGAAAAGAGGTGGAAAAATTTCCTCTCTCCAGTTTCTTTGTCCTCAAAAAAGGGTGAAAAAGAATGGTAGCAGGAAATCTGCATATTTTGAGAGGATGGGGGCCGTGAGCTGCTGTTTTAAGAAGGTGGTGATTTGTACTGTTGTCTGTTAAAATTAAATTAAACTAAATAAAAAGGACAGGGGGTGTGATAAGTTTAGTCCTCTCTCCCATGGTCTCCATTTGGGAGACTTGTAGTCTGTTGTGTGTGTGAATAGCAGGGGTCTTCTAATGCTAATCTGTTAAAATCAAATTGTTCCTGTTATGCGGAAGGATATAGAGGTCTAGGTGTTAACTACAGGCCACTATCATATTATTTTTAAAATCAGATCCGTGTTTTTTATAGTTGAATGAGTAATAAAACCAAATTTTAATATAGTTGAATAAGTAATAAAACCAAATTTTAATTGAAATAGACTTTTCATTTTTGATTTTTATATTTCCCCTGCATCTCTGATAACTTATTCATAGGTGTGAAAATGATTTAACCTTTGTCCTTATCTGAGTTCCATTCTAGAAGTCTTAGGAGCCCTGAAATTCGAAAGGACTTCCATCCAAGTGGCCAGGGTGACTGACAGCTGTCACATTTTCTTAAATTTGAGGTAACACGTAATGAAGATGTCTATGGTAGACATATGCGTAAATATAGTACTACTACTAGCTATAGTGTAGTGATCAAATTCAAATAAAACCACAAAATAAATAAATGAATAAATTAGGGGTTTGAAAAACAAAATATTTTGGGGGAATTTTTTATTTGATTTTTTCTTGGAAATTAAATGACAACAAGCTGTGTTCTCTTGCTATGACAACAAGCAGTGTTCTCTTGCTATGATCTCATCTCCCTTTGTCTGTTCCGAGTGTATAAATGTTTCAGGCAGGTTCAATCTTTGACTGAAAGGTGTTTCACTTGGGTGACTCAACCAAAAAGTGCTGGAAATGGAATGAACAGCATTCTCCTGCTATGCTTGATGTTCAGAGTGGACGGCGAACTGAACAATGGTCACTTTCGGGGGGGAAGTGACCACACGGACTGCGAAAAGGATGGTACACTGTAAATCCGCTCGTCCTGTGACTGTTCAATGACTCTTATGCATTGTTTGAGCATAATGTCCAGCAACTTTTTGAGCAGACAGGATTATCATCGATTCTGCCATGATTAACTTTTCCTGAGAACTCCAGTGCACAAGGCCCAGTGCCCGCTTTGAACTTTGCCCTGCATAAACTGCTATCGACAAGGACAGGAAGGAATATGAACTCCAGTTGTGGACTCAAAGTTCTGGAATCATCTGAGTTAGGTGCCTGAGGTCGTATGTTGTATTCTGTTTGTAGACATTTGCACTCTGTACTATGTCAGAAAGGAGATGTGATCTATAGCAACGCAGTTTCGGAAATTGAGAACAGCTTATGTGAATTAGGGTAGTATAAAATTTATTTTAATCTTTAAATACTATATTTTCCGTTGTTTGATGCTTGTTGAATTTGGCCTTCTATTTTTTTCCCATTTCTCTTTTATAACTTTGGCTTCTCAGAGTGGACTCAGATATGGAACACTTACGGCGAATTTGCTGGTTAAATTTTTAATTTTTGATTTAGGTCGCAGCACTGATTTTTAATTGGGTCATGATCTGCAAAGTTGCCTGCTGTGTTTTTACAAGCCCCCACTACTCTGTAGAAGAGGTGAGGTTAGTTAGAATTTTAAGAATACTTTTTGGTTGGTTTAAAGTAGGGATTTTGTTTTGTTTTTCTGATTATAACTCGTTCCTTTTACTAGTTGAGATGGCAGATATTTGGAAGATTTGTGACCTGCAATAGATTAATGGGGTTGTTTAAAAAAAAAAAAAAGATTTTCTTCTCTTCCTGACCCTAAAAGTCCTCCGCTGCAGTATCTTAATTTACATCTGCTTAAGTTGTTTGTTTTTCTCACTTTAAGTTGCCTGAACAGGATTCAAATTTACATTACAAACTCTTGCCTCAAAGGCTTTTGTTTTGATGGCTCATGGCTAGCTCAGCTGGAGATCTTTTTATAGTTCTGGTGTTGGCCAAATTGTCACAATTTGGTTGTTTTTCTAATCTACAGGACACAAGGTGTCTGTTTTTTCCTCTTTGAAGCAGCAATTTGGAAGCGGCTGCAGTTTTCACATTCAGGTCTGAAATGATCAGAATTGATCTTTATCAGATGGGGGAATGACTGGTCTGTCTGTGTATGGTTGAAAAGGAAGTCTGATGTGAGAATGACTGGTCTGTCTGTGTATCAAAAGGAACTCTGATGTGAGAATGAAGTTTGGTGTGAGGAATTTACAGGCGAAGAATGGAGCGAGAATGGAGAGGATTTGACTTGGAGGAAAAGTAAGTTCTACAAAGATGACAAAAGACGACCCGAATAGCAGAAATACGGTAAGTATGTTCCATTTCAGAAACAATTGAAAAGTATAATTTCTAGAGCCCATGGAATATGCCATTTAGGTGTGGAAGGAACATTGACACACCTAGGTGACATTTTTTCATGAGACAAATTGTTAAAAATGAACTGCAGTGTTTATTTAAGGTATAAGTATAAATCTCTTCTCAGACTGTTCATGGCCCGGCCGGACATGAATAGTTCTGAGTTAAGATGATGTTGTTTTTAAATGATTTACACTGCTATAATAAGAAATCAGCGTTAAAAAATACAGAAATTTGATGTATGACAAAGAGCACATTTATGCTAAATCTACAACAGTAAATATCATGGTAAAATATTTGATTAATCATTATCTACCATCATAAGGGTTTCCTAGGAAGATTGGATCAGACAAACCCACTTGAAAAAACAAAACTTCATAAGATATAGAAAAGGCATTGAGATTAAAACATATTTGATTTAGTATATTATCTCTGATCTCAAGGACATTAAAAAAAAATAGAAATATTAAACAATTGGCCTCATAAAGTTTCAATTGCAACAAGACTTTCATTATTATGCCATTGAATGTACAAATGTCATTAAACGGATTCTGTTTGAATGCCACAACAAAAATAACTTTTTCCGTGTCCAACAGCATGTTTCAGGACCTACAGAACTTAAACAATTAACATTTGCTAAAAATTACCAGGTGCTCTTTTCAAAGTAAAGAATGAAGACTATATGTTATAAGTGACTAAATGATAATGATTTTGCTTTCAGATATGGTGAAAAAATGGTCGATCTGGTTTGCTGATCATAATAGTGGGAGCCACACGAGGTCCCAGGCTCTTCAATCACATCAATTGACTCAGACCGAGGGGGTTGACTAAGCTGCTGATCTGCGTCCACACCAATTGGAGCCATCTAACGGATCCCACCACACCCGGTTCCAGTGTCTACCTGACAAGCTGCCCAAGGACGCGGAGGAAAGAAGATTCATTGGAGTGCCTTTTCCCTGGGCACGGATTGACACAGTTGGAAAAGCTGATCAAGTGTCAATCTGCTGTTTGAAAGGGGGAAATCACTCAAATCCCCTTTTCATCAATTCACAAGGAATGAGTCACACTGGGAATGAAGTCCCGTGACCTTTCCTGTGATCTCTGGCAGTGAGTCAGGGTTCGGAAAGAGGCTGACAAACGCCTCTTTTTAAAAAATTGACCAACTGTCGAACACACTTTTCATTCAACAAGACCTTCATCAGGAGATGGCTTCGAGGGACGGACACATCTGCTATTGCGTCGTGACACTTAACCACATCACATAGGGTTATGCCTCACATTTATTATGCCCCTTCCACCGAATTTTTTAATGAATCAAACTGAATTTTGACTGCTAAGCCCCTCTATCTATTCTCTCTCTCTCTCTCTCTCTCTCTCTCTCTCTCTCTCTCTCACCTGCTATTCTTATTTCTAAACTCCACACATAAACATTGCTTCATTTTGTGACGATCAAGATTCGCGCTGGACTTTCTCCCTAGACTATTGTGGGATTAAATGTCCAGTTTTTGAATTTATAGAAGTTCAATGGTAGGACTGAAGACATTTAATATTTTCAATTTGATGTTTTACTGTTTTTGAATTTACTTATAGGCATAACAATGTGATATAATCATGAGTGTTTAATAGAATACAGTGGAATAATGATTTTGTGAACTTTATTTTATCCTCTCACCCTCAAAGCTATTGAAGATAGGAATGTGCATGATGTTATCAGAGCCTTTTGTCATTGGAGTCTAAAAGTCTGGGGTTAGATCCTAATTGCATTTGTTCCCCCAGTCAAGAAGGGGAACTGTATGTAAATGTCTGGTTACTAATAACATCACACATTTGGTCACTAGGAGTCGACATGTCTGTCCTTTAATCAACTTAGGAGGGGAAGAGGAACCTTTTATCTTTTTAGTATAAATGAGTCGATGTTCTGTAAATTGTCACACTCTTGGGGGGTCTACGTCGCATTCAGATGTGGATGTCCTAACGGTGTCTTTAGAGGCTTCTAAATAAATTCTTGCAAGAAAACTTCATCAGATCCTGAATACAATTATTTGGACACGCAAAGATTACACTTAATATAGTAATCAAAATATTCCTTCAGAAGTAGCATTCAAGTGCTGGTAAGTGTATTTACCTATTGTTGAACTGTACCGAGGTAGCAGCAGTATTGATCATTCATGTCAAAGCTATTTCGAGCAAGGCACTGGATTGCCACTAAAAAAGCGAAAATGCTAAATCACCTACCTCAAAATTAGTGCCCCGGCTGTATAGCTGTATAACCTTGAACAAACCCACAGGAGAAATCAACATTCGCTAAATTCCCACATGTTCACCCCCTCAGTGGGATATCGGTCATGCTTAACCATTTGTCCTTGTTAGCGTTCCTGCACCTCAATAGAGATCCGGACGTCATGTGACTATTTCTCTGAACATGCCCCCCCTGCGGCAGGAAAGTAGTGGAGCAGCGTTAATGGACTTGAACTGCGAGGAGGCTAAAGCTAGCGTTTATACATCAACTTTCCGCCCAAGAGCATTGACAGTCACTTTGATGAAAAGGACACGATATACATGCGCAAGGTGGAAATGTTGGATTGGTGGTCAGGAGGGCTTTTTTTTTTCAACTCGGCAATGCTGCTACGTGGATTATCTCCTCTCTTGCCAGTGAGTGCTTTCAAATCTGATCATACAATAAAAATTTTCATAGATTTTTTTACAATCCGGATTTATTTCCCCTTTATGTGTGGTCAAAATGCCATCAAAGTTAGCTGTTTCACACAAGTCTTGGCAGTGTTATGTAGGTACGGTAGCAATTTAGCAGCTGCTAATCAGGCCAGTAAGGACTAGCGTTTATCTCTCAGCTTTCTTCTCAAGAGCATTGATGAAAAGGACATGATATACACGCGCGAAATGGACATGTTGGATTGCCGATGAAGTGTCAGGCGGGGTTTCTTCCCCAATTCAGTGACACTGCTATGTAGAATCACCTCCTCTCTTGAGTGCTTTCAAATCTGATCATACAAAGGCTTTACAAGTTTGTACAATCAGGATTTATTTCCCCTTTATGTGTGGTCAAAACGCCATCGAAGTTGGCAGGTTGACGCATGTGTTGCAGTGTCAGGCACGTTAGCAACTTAGCAGCTGCTAAAACGGCCGCACCTGCCGTCAGTTATACCGTAAAAAGTCTTCTTTAACAGATTATTTCTCCCACATTTTGCGTGTGGTAACAGTTAGCATCTGCTGATTTAGCCACCATGTTGCAAAATGGTTGCGCTAACTGCCATTTTGGGACACGTGACGTCAATGTCCGGATCTCTATGCTCCACCACCATGACTCCTCCCCTGACTGTGTCTCACCAGAAGACACACCAAGTTCTCTCCTGTCTGTCTCTGTGGTCACCATGGCTGGCGTGGTCCAGTCCACTGAAAGCTCTTCTTACCCACTCTCACACCTTCCAAAAAAACACACACAAGAATTATTTTTTCAGTTTCCACCAGATGGTTGCCTGACCTGCTTTTGTCTTCTTAGTCTTCTTCACTACAACTAGACTCATCTAACATACTATGGCCTGACACTGTAACGCTCTAGTCTCCCCTATTACGACCTTACAGACAGTAATCTCCTTCAGATAACATTGTATACACAATATGTAATCTACCTGTGTGCGTCTACTTGATCCCTTGGATAACACCAGTGGCGTGCATAGACATTTTGGGGGGCAAGTGCTCCAGGGGAAAAAGGGCACTCTTGCGCATATGGAATACCTTAACAATTCCGAGATGACGTCATGAGTCAAGATGGCGGTCAATTTGGTCTTTTGGTGAATGAAATCTATCCGCTCATTGAAAAACATTGTACTTTGGATCATTGTAATTTGATTTGTGAGGAGGATTATTCTCATTTCAAAATGTGATGAGATGTTGTTTGACTACTATAACAATCGGTGTGGCTTGTATGATAGTCACAGGCAAAAACATTACAATCCACCTGTTTGCTTTCACCTTAATAAAGGAAGCATTGCATTAGGGAAGTGTCAGAAATGCCCGGATGTTCGGAATTGTCAAGACAAGTTAAAACATAAAATAAAAAAAATTACACACACAAATAATAATAATAATAATAATAATTACCCATAGCTAGTGGGACTAAATCCATTCACTTAAATTCATCAGCGCAAATGTTTTACTTTTAGTTTACACCAGCGTCAGCCAATGGATTTTAAGACAGCCAATTGTCATTTCATTGCACTTTGGCATTGCAAATGTGAAGAATAATTGATTGCTTTGAATTCATTTGGACGGAATGTTTATTGATAAAGGCTACTTTTGTCATTTTCCCATGGAGGGAGGTCTCCGAGAAAGTGGGCGTGCATTTAGTCCGCAGAGGGTCCAGGGGTGGGGCTGCACGCAAAAAACAGTGCCAACAGCTCGTTTTCTCAGGTTGGGAGGGGCTGGTGCCTGGAGAGCAGAATAACCTAGAATTATTCATACAGGGGCGAATAGAGGAAAACACAACTTTGGTCATGTTTTTGGTGAGGAATTAGCATTTTAACATGACTAAAAGCTCCAAAAAGTAGATTTTTCATGTTGCAGTCCCTTTAATAACAGCCCATTAGGGCAACATGACTGCAAGACTTGTAGCATAGAAATAACTTACAGTTATGGTTTGTACAAAATAATAGCTAATAATTTAGCTAATAATACTGTACTATCATGCCAGCTGATTTAGTACAAACCATTTAAAAATAAAATGTGAACAACTTTTAAGATTTTTCAATAAAATTAACCTTAAGGAGCAAATCAAATTTAAAATGGAAGGTGCTACTTGTTAACATGACTCTCTCTGGCCTTGACTCTGACCTTTCATCTTCATTTGTGTTTGGTTTCACCCAAGAGAGCAGAGAGATGCTTCCCTTGGCTGCTTGCTGTATAGCTGCTTTTCTTTCCCCCTTTTTAGCTTCTCTTTTCTAGGCATTATGCTACAATTAGTAAATAAATAAACCAATTGTAACCAAACAGACCAAGGGCATAAGAATGAATAAGACTGACTGTTGTCATTACCAGGAGGCAAAATGGTATTTTTCATAAGCAATTAACAATTCCAAACATCCAGACATTTCAGATATTTCCACAATGCAACTCAAAGCAAATGCTTCGACCACCAACAACGTATTGGATTGATTTTGCCTGTGACTACTAGCATAATACAAACCAAACACAAACGACTGTTCATCACGTTTTGAAGTCAAAATAATCAATGATCCAAAGTCCAAAGCTTTTCAAAGTATGGACCAGAAAGTTTCCTTTCACCGTCATATAGTTGTACCCTATGGTGTTCATCACATTATCTATTATTGATTCGTGTATTGCATTAAACTAGCTAATTAGGTGGCCATTCAGCGAATTTATGCTCAGCTGTTTGTGCTACTTCACAACAAAACGAGTGTAGGAATAGAGGGCAAACAAACAATACAATTGACTGTTATATAGCAGCAGGGGAAGAGATGTGTGTGTGTGTGCGACCGAGACTGTGTGGCTTATTAGTCTGCGTTCACGTGACAAAGAGAGAGACAGCTAGGTCGGGTGTGTGCGTGCCATATCAGGGCTTTTTTTTTCCACCCACGCGTTTAATTGTGCAGCTTTTCTAAAAGATTGGGTCAACATTGACCTGTTCTCAGTAAACTGTTTATTTAAAAAAAAAAAAAAAAAAACTTTCCAAAGGGTACTTTTTTTGAGAGAGGGCAGAGGGGCATGGGTGTCAGCACCACTAGGGGTCTACCTGTGCACGCCAGTAGATAACACACCTACGAGGGAAAATCAGCATGTGTTCTGTTGGTCTCATAGAGTGGAGATGGGCAACACAGTCTCCTTCCCCAAAACAGATGTCTCTAAAAGTGTGAATCTTGTTCTTAATTAACATACATCTTTTAGAGGCATTTGAGATAAATCCTTTCTTGATTTTGATTGGAATGGAGGAGCCTGGGAGCAGGGGTGCTCATATTCGGACCGATTATTAGACAGTATGTCCATTAACTGTCAGGGTTGGGGGGTTGTGGACCCAAGTGTAGGGAAGCAACGCAAGACAGGAATGAAGTAAAAAAAAAAAAAAAAAAGGGATTTAATTCAAGCAAAAGGCAAAACGTAGGTGTTTGAGAAACAAAATAAAAAATGTCCCAAAACATAGGTCAACTACAACTAAATCAGGAACATGACAAAACAACTAACAATAGGATGACAAGACACGGTGAGAGACAAGGAACACAAAACACTGATCACAGACAAAAGACACCAAGAACTCCAAAAAACAAACAAAAAACCCATAGAACCGAATCATGACAATAACCCGTTACCTCGTTTCAGATGCCATGTCCAGGAATGATGTAAGCCATTGTGGTACATACAAATCAACATCAAAATGGCAACAATAAAATGTAACGTCTTTTTATTGAGACAGCAATGATACAAATAAGTAAATTTATGTGATATATGTACAAGGGGCCGTACAGAATGGCTTGAAACTCGGGCTTTGGCCATCTGCTTTATCTTGTTATGCAATCAGTGGTTTGACAAGCTCCTATTTCTGTTCCACTTAATCCCAAACAACTGTTTTGGCGTGTATGTTTTTAAATGCATTTTGCTCATATTCCATTGTGTTATCTTGGTGTGGACGGTGCAGTTTTGGTCTCACTATAGCTTTTGGGCACCACACAGACACACGCACACAAATACGCAAACACGCACACGCCCCCCAGCTCAGAAATCCCACGTGACACGTAGCGAGCACAGAGTTGGAGTGATTCAATCCACACCTTTCATTCGCTACTGGCATCTGGCTCTGTGCCTGTAATTTTGCTACACAAACATTAATCCATCTGCTAGCAAATTGGCTTTTTAGAGAAGAAAGTGTCTACGCGGCTCAAATATGAATCAAAGTGCAGGAGCAGCGCAGCACAGTCGGAGATACTCAAGTGATGATAAGGTAAGAACAGACTCACTTCTCCCTCCGTTAAAAGATTTTCTCTTGACAAAATGAGCTTCAATTGGTTGAAGGAAATGTGCAAGTGACTACAGTGCAAGTGATGCAAACATTTCATTACACTTGTCAAGGAAATTGTGTGTGTGTGTGTGAATGTGTGTTTTCCATGGGTTTGTCCACATTCGTCCATTCGTCGTTTTGAAATATCAACCAGGATCTTTTTTATGATGAGTCAGTAATAGGATTCTTACAAGGATGTATATATATATATATATATATATATATATATATATATATATACTGTATATATATATATATATATATATATATACATATATACATAAAATGTTTTTTTTATGCTAGATCATTCAGAAGGCTTTGACACAGCCTCTGAACTAAAGAGAACACTTGAAGCAATGGTAGTTATTACAAAAATGGCTAGCATGTGGCAGTAGAGTATAAGAGATCAAACATGGCCATTTTGCAAAAAGCTCTTTCCCATACTGTTTTAAACACTTTTGTTAGATTTCATGTTTTTATAGCAATTGAACACAAAATTCTGTGGGCCTTGCAAAACCAGTCAAAATACAGTAAAACAGCCAGGAGCGAAGGGGGTTGCTTCAATGATAATGGCTGGGAGTGAATGAGTTAATATTACATTTGTGGAATATGAATTAAGATGCTAAATTTTAACCTGGCAATAGTTAGATTGATAATTGTGATTCACTCAAGGGAGTTCTCCACAATATCTTGGGACTGTAACTGCTCCATGGTGATTTGAAAAGGCGGGACATTCTGTACAATACTTCGAGCTGATCTTGTACACCTCTACCTAACTTTTGTTTTGACCAATCACGGCAATGGATGAGAATTCCGTCTTCATTCTCGTCATAGGAAAAAAAAAGCACGAACATATTTACCAGCGAAAAATGCATGAAGCGCCTTTTGCTGTTCAACATTCAACAAAGAAACGGTAAGTAATTCTGCGAGAACAGAATTTATTGCAGAGTCCATTCATCCAAGTCCAAGTTAGGATTTTTTGTTTCCCACAGCGTCTGCGCTTCCTTGTTTTGTCACAGCTGCATATTCCATCCCCAAACACAATACCGCTTTGTGATTGGTCCATTCAAAAAGTGTACAGATCAGTGAAAATCAGCGGGCTTGGTACAACATGTATTCTCGGGAGATTGTGAACACACAAATACCAGGAGAATTCAGCTTGCAGAGCAAGGTTAGCAAAATTCAGCCGTTTTCATCCATCTTTGCGGGTGGCCATTCTGCTATTTGTTGTTGACTGAAAAATACATCACAGTTGCTCAGGGCTGAGGTAATGACCAATCATGGCTCACCTGTTTCCTTAGTTTGATCATGCGACATTTGCAAGCTGAGCCGTGATTGGTAGTTACCTAAACCTTAAGCAAATGTCAAGATTAACTAATTCAAATCAATGACATACAAAACAATCAACAGTATCAGTACAAAAACACAACAGGTTTAGGTATAGTGCAAAGTAACTAAAAATTAACAGTAACATTAGGTTGTGCTAACAGCCTGCAACCTCTGCCAGCTGTTACACTGTAGTTTAAATTACAAGCACATATTCTATTCTACTATCAAAAATTTCTTTACTCCTGGCATTTTATAGACAGTTGTTTGGATACATTTCCACACAGGTTGGCAACTTGGCACTGCTTTACGTATTGGTGGCATGGGTAGTGTTTTGATGTTGGCCTCATGAAGATACATGCTCCACTATATCCCAGGATGATAAAGAAACAAAGCAAAAATACAATTGGGCAAATGAGAGAGTATGAGTAACAACCAAATTTGGACAAACCAGTTGACTGTTTGTCTCCGGCACTCATTATGTGCTGTAAAAATGCATGCGGCCCACCTATCTGACCATCATATCTGGCTGAGGCAGCTGGGTTAGGTGGTCAGATAGGTGGGCTGAAAATGCTTTGTAGATGTCAAAGACAGCTTTAGAGTCAACTTCATATAATCAGGTCCGAATGGGCTAAAATACAAAAATGTGGTAATAAAACAAACCTGTGTGTGTGTGTGCGTGTGTGTGTGTGTGTGTGTGTGTGTGTGTGTGTGTGTTGGGGCCCACCCGTCCATGTGGGGCCATTTTGCTGGGCCCCACAAGTTTAGACCTCTTTTTAAGGGTCAAAACTTGGTTTTAGAGTTAAGGTTTGAATTGGGTTATGGTTGAGGTTAGGGTAAGGAATAAGGGTAGGCAATCATTTTTGATGGTTGGGGTTAGGGGAAGGGGCTAGGAAATGCATTATGTCAATGAGATGGCCCCACAAAGATAGTAAAACAAACTGCTGTGTGTGTGTTTGTACTTCTCAATGTTTTTTTTTAAGATGAGCTCGCCAACTTTATCTGTAGGACATAGGTATCAATAAGGCTACGTTCACACGTGCACACACTGATGCCCAATTCGTATTTTTTGTTAAATTAGATATTTTTATGTATCGTTCACATTACAAAAACAAATGCGAAATCTAATGTGAACGCAACACGCCCTTGATGCGACTCGCATGCGCAAAGAGCACACGTCAAGTGACGTACACCCAAAACGTCATGTTGCAGTGTTCACGGAAGTAACCCGACTCGCAATGTTTCACTGCCAGCCAAGCTGCCGAGGCAAGCGACTTTTATCAGTGTCATATGCAAATTTAGCTATGGCTGCACACATTATGCAAATTCAGCTGTGCAAACGCCCGCGCTCCTGGTTGACTGCTGTCCTCGGCTTCCTCGTGCGTCAGTTTTGAATGTGATGTTTACAAACAGCAACAGAAATCCGTCAGACTTATTTTTTTCATCTCATGTCCCCAGAGTAGCAAAGTTGGAAGAGGTAATAGAATTATTTGGGGGAAATTAGGGGACACTCGTCGACCTCTTCATTTTATTGAGAAGTGTACCAAAGATGATGTTGCGTCATGAACCGTCTGCAGGGCTGAATTCGCCACACATGTCAACTTTATGCTCCATGTGTGATTAAATTAAAGACAAAAATACATATAACACTGTTACTCAAAACAGTTTTGTATATATTCATAACACGTCAGTAGTCTCCCTTCCAACCACTCTCTCCCGCCCGCGTATAACGCATATCAGGTTTTTGATGACGTATGAATCGGATGCGTGCGGATGAGCATTTATATCTGATTTATATCCACATACGAAAGAGGCCCAGGTCAGGTGTTCACACTGCATGAAAATATCAGATACTTGTGAAAATATCTTGAATTGAGCTGCAGTGTGAACGCAGCCTAATGGAAGGCCATACCTTTGATTTTGTCATCCCGCACCCAACTAAAATAAACCTAAAATCCACAACTGGGGCGAATAGTTGGCACCAAAATCTTTCTGTGGCGGGTCTAATGAATTCACTAGAAACACTGTCATATTTATGTAATAACGATCATATGTGAGGTTTTACTAATATACATTTGAACAGTACGAGCTGGCATCCGTTACATACATAATATTTAAACACACTTTATATTAGGAATGTCCCCAAGTTGAAATTTCCTGAAATTGTTCTTAAAACGCTATTTACTTCCATATTTTTCTGGCTATTTAACTGGTGAACTAGCATTATAACTGGTTGGCAAATTATAACAACCCACTATTTTGTTAGTGTATACATATTTTCCTTTAATTTGTGGTGCCCCTGATGCCTTGGGATCAAAATGTTTCAGAAGACATGACAAATCTTGTGTTCAGAAGACATGAATTGTTAATGAGTTATAGCAAATTTGCTGTATGGCACATCCCTGCAAAGTCCCTTTGTTCAATGGCGATTTTTCTCTCTCTCCAGAGCATATAGTGCATCAACTGCAAACATTGCAACATAAATAGGGCTTGGTGATTATATGTTTGAGAATTGTGATATTACGGTGAGCGTATTTTACGGTGGCCCTGAAGTGCAAAAAGCAAAAACAGAAAAAGTGAACACGACTGCAAACCAAAAAACACAAACCAAATAAAAAACACAAAAACAAAAATGAAACACGACAGCAATTTTTTTTAATCACAAAAAACAAAAAGGTAATCGCAAACACAAAAAGGTAATCGCAAACACAAATATGTAATCGCAAAAACAAATAAAAACACAAAAAAACGAAACAAAAATGAAAATGTAATCGCAAACGCAAATCAAAACACAAACACAAAAAAATGAAACAAAACAACGAAAAGGTAATCACAAAAACAAATTAAAAAACAAACTCAAAATACAATACAAAACATAATCGCAAACGAAACAAAAAATATGAAACGAAACAACAAAAAGTAATCGCAAACACAAATAAAAAAAGGCAAAAACTAAATACGAAACAAAACAACAAAAAAGTAATCGCAAACACAGATAAAAAAACACAAACACAAAATATGAAACAAAAAAACAATAAGTAATCATAAACACAAATCAAAAAACACAAAATATGAAACAAAAAAACATAACGTAAACATGATGAAACACAACAACATTTCGCTAACGGAAGTGGTGTTTACGTGGGGGGAGGCCAGTGCGGATCTCTTTTTCTCTCTCTCTCTCTCTCTCTCTCTCTCTCTCTCTCTCTCTCTCTCTCTCTCTCTATATATATATATATATATATATATAAATATAATGTAAATATATAATAATAATAAAGATAATGATAATGCATTGGATTCATAGAGCTCTTTTCTAGACAATGGAATGGATACATTATTTATGCACTCACACATTCAGACTGTGGTGGCGGTAAGCTATTTAAGTAGCCACAGCTGCACTTGGGCAGACTGACACAAGCCAAAATTCGCATTTTTATTGTTATTTTTATTGTTATTTTTATTTTTTTAGTATTTTCGATACGCTTCAAAATCCACCCCCAATTTTTGACCCTTTTTCGAATTTCTAGAGTTTCCATTCACTTTTATTTTCGCATTTTTTTTAAAAATCTGAATACAAATAAGTGGATGGGAACCCAATTTACGTCTGTTCAGTAAAATTTCTTGGGGTGAAAATCAATGTGAAAATCTGAGTGAAAAACATTCGAGGGCTCACAATTCAGAATTGTCTAATCCAATGTATAGAAGTTTGGTTTCAAAAATTGATTATAAGCTTGTTTTAGTACAACCAGTTGTAACCAAAATACATTTGGATCAAATTTTTCTTGCTGAACCATATATATTTCTCCTTCTACCAGTGGTGATTGCGCTCAGACTGCAAGGGAAGCTCGGCTTCCCCTAAACGCATAAGGCCCCTGTTCCCTTAGACTAGGTCTGGAGCCACATGTGGCTCTTTAGTCCCTCTCCTGTGGCTTCCTCTGCATCTCTAAAATGTTTTTGTTGAAATTAATATTTTTTTTTGTATACATGTTTATTTGTATTCTTTAGATAAAATATTTTTCAAATTAATTGATGACTTGTATTTAAAAAATAAATAAATAAATGATCCCCAAAAATGTATTCCAAATTTCTATGTTGTCAGAAAAAGATGAGAAAGTTTTTTTAAAGACTTTAAAATGTCCAAAAAGTGATCATAAAATGTCCAAAAAGGAAGAGGAAAAGAAGAAATTGACTATAAAATGTCAATTAAATTGCCAAAAATGTCAGAGAATTAAATCAAAAAGGCAGAAAGGGAAATGTTCAAAAAGTCACCTAAAATGTCCAAAAACAAGACATTTTGGAAAAAAACGGTCTGATTTATTTATTTATTTATTTTTTTTAAAGAAAAAAGGGCAGAAAAGAAATCATTCAAAAACTATAAAATGTCCAAAAGTAAAAGAAGAAATTAAAAATAATATTATAAAATATCCATAAAATTGCCAATAATGTCAGTAATTTGCTGGCAAAAAGAAGGTAGAAATATATTTTTTTAAATAGCCAAAAAAAAGGAAGAAGAAGCAGAAAATGTCCATAACATGTCCATAAAACTGCCAACAATTTCATAAATTTAACAGAAAGTCAGACAAGTCTAAAAACGTATGAAAAACAAAGTATTAAATGAAAAAAAGTAACACATTTAATAGGGATAGACCGATAATTGGCCAGGTCGATATCGGCCGATATTGGGCATTTGGACGAATATTGGTATCGGCCTTTTTTCAAAATTTGACGGCCGATAAAAGTTAAATTTACTGTAAAACCATTTTAATCCTCAGGGAACTATTTATTTAGTCAACTTTATAAGAGACGCTGCTGACCCTGGGAACCTTCCAGGCCCGGAGTGAAACGCCGGGTGCACCGGGATTTTCCCCGGTTTGCCGCTAGGGGGCACTGTTTTTATGTCGGGCCGCAAGTTCGTTTAAAAAATAGCAATTAAAGTGCTTTTGGCAGAGACCTAGCCAGACCCAGAGTGACTAACTTGAATTGGCCTGCATTTTCCCACTTGGTCGGCCTGAATTCTGAACCTTTTGGTCGCTATTTTGTGCAGAATGTATCATACGCATTTTTGAAGGAAGTGTCACGCTCTCTGTCGCGCTCTGGGTGAATGAGAGGCATTAAATGTGTGCACTTTGTATGTTGTTCCTTTATAAAGTCCAGTGAAGTTGTCATGCATTTGTTTACGGAGGCCCTGCCACATCAAATATGGCAGAACCGCTCACGAGCAGAAAAGTACTCAAAATGGGTTTGATGTACAAATTTCTATGCTTAAATAGCGATCGCTTAAATAATGGTATTGACCATTTGCACCGACGTCACATGATCACGTGACTGCCCTATGACGGACAGCGGAAGGAAATGATTGTTGAATGGAAGTGGACGTGACCCAGAGCGACTTAGTGACATTTTTACAAATTAAAAGTTATTATTGCCCATAGAGCCATGGAATCTACTACTTCAACCGAAGTTCGCCTGTCAGTCGAATTTGCACATTTAGTCGGGACTCATAGAGCGCAATATTTACCTTCTGTTGCCTGCTGTTTTTACCAAGTTAATCAAATCGCTGACTTTGCCGGAATTTACAGCGCACAACCTATATCATTATGTAGTCAATGCTGTCTCTTCTCCTTACACTGGGGCTGATTCAAAAGCTTGTTGCTGGCTGAGTCTCTGGGACGAGATGCTACGCTCACAGCGGGAGACAATATACCTCATAATGCAAAGGTAAAACTTGTTTAGCATGCTAACTGACTTATTTTTACATAGTCCGTTCTATACTGAAACGCTGTGATGATGTTATGTTACTATGTTTACTAGCATGGGACAAATGACTATCGTAGTGGCAAGCTATGCAGTAATTTCATGAATATGACTCCGGCTCCAGAGTGAAAAACTCCAAGCACAAAGACGAAATCCCCCACTATTAAACTTAATAGTTTTGAAGAAGGTACATTTTAAAACTAAGCTGTGTGTTCGTGCAGTTGGAGTGGATGCTAACTATCTGGCTCGTTAATGTGATTTGAAACACGCAATTCGACACCTCTGTTCAATCTTTGTTAGAGTGTACTAGTAAAATGTATGAACATTTATCTACTAATTTCAACATTTATTAACAGCTATGAAAATAACTAAGTTTCATCATTATTTAGAATTGTGGGTAAATTAGCTTTTTGTCAACATGGCCCTGGAAGATCTCTTTTGCTCTCCTGCCACCTGCTGGCTGTTTGTGTAATAACTACTATTTATTTAACTGTTCTTTGCAGATGAGAGGCTGCATCAAAGCCTTCTGTATGCTCTAGCATTACAAAACATAAAAAACGTATAAATATGTCTTTGGGACACTTAAAACATTTAAAATAGAACATATTTATAAGTTTTTGGGGGAGGGGGGTTAGTTAATATGAAATAATCACAAAATTTATGGGTCAGTACGTCTTATGGGCAACCACCCAAAAACGATTAACTGTTGGACCCTGCAAAACTCTACCATGGAAAAATAGGATAATCGGTGCCTTGTTTTTTCCCAATAAATAAAACTTGTGTGCCAGAGGGGTCTTCTCACATTACTGTCTTCGAGTGGGAACTGAGTGCAAAATTTGCTGATAAAATACTGTACTTGCACTTCTGATCTAAACATTGACTTGATATTTTTAGTATTTAAACTTTAAATAATTATTTAGTGTTGATGTTGTGTAGAAATCTGTAAAATAAAATGTGAATCAAAAACATTTGATCAGTAATACAATGAAGATGGCGCGTGTGTATATTTACTGAGCAAGTCATTTTACCGTGTGTGCCCCTAAACTTTCCTCCAGCGCTTTAAAAATTTTAAGTTAGGGGCTACAGCGCTCCTAGCAAAAAATGTTAGTCTGGAGCCTGATATTTCAAAAATGTGCGTGGAAGCCATTTTCCATGTTGCCTCTCATTTTCATTTCATTTTCTTCATCACAATCATTGCTCTGTATAGCGATGCCAGTTTTCACCTGCCTTCCAGATGTGGATTTGATAAATCACATTGTGCACACTAAATTATTCTTTTGAACTAACAGTATACACCCAGTGTTTTGCCTGATTGGCAGATATAAACGTTTACTAAATAATGTCCAAAATATTTTACAATATTTTATAAAGCATTAAACCATGTAAACATTTTTTTCCAATATCTTAATTGTAATGGCTCATTGATTAAAAATGTATTTAAGTAATGACTTATTTCTAAACCCAAGAATGATTAAAACTCATAAAACATGCCTGCTTGTTTTTTTAATTGCCATCCCTGATCAGATGAACTGAGCACTGTTTTCAGCCTTGTAGCATTCGTTCAAAGAACTGAAAAACAAGTACAAGCTAAGTGTTGATGGCTGTATTGAAAGGAAGATGAAAAGAGATCTCAACATGACATTTCAGCATTTATTTTTGGTCTGTCTCTTGAGAGTGCACATTCACTGCTTTTACTGCTAAAATAGTTATTAATTTATTTATTCATTTTTTAAACTAAAATTACAAACGGGATGGGGTAACTTTAAATAGTGGGATACACGACACCTGAACAAGGTTATAAAACGTGTGTATAAGATCTGCTTTTGCATTGTCTTGCCAAACTCATATCTATGATTATCTAGTGAATGTTGTAGTCATTACATTTATTCCTTGCTTTGGTCCAGATCAGAAAAATGTATGAACTAGGGGCAATTTGTACAAATGGTTAAAAAAAAAAAGTAATGCTAACTCAAAAGCTGATGACTTGACTTGACTTACTTGTAGGTACAGTACATTGCTCTGATGTGTTTTGGTTTCCTCATCTTCCGAGCACGTGTTTTCCTGAACAATACCGATTTCATCAATAATTGGATCCACCATTTACTGTTCTCCTATGCCCTTCATTGCCCCTCCATTTAGATACACTTAATCGGTTGCAGTGTATTTGTGTTATCACTTGCCTTCACTCTGTCAGCACTAAAATAATAACCTCTTGTATGTTATGATTGGTGCCATCAATGGATGTAACGGTGTGATGCCAGTAAGCATTCACGCTATATGGCAGGCAGGCTCTGAGGGTGAGTTGGGGAAAAAAGGCGTCACAGAAGCAGCTGTTTAATGTGCCTCAGTGCAACCTCATTATGATAATGAGCTTAGAATGGCTTTGAAGATTAAAACATTCTTATGGAAAAATCCACTGAGGGTTGTTTTGCAATCTGTGTACATATAATGTATGCATAGCATCACTCCTTCAACAACTTAACAATTTAAACAAAATGTAGAACACTACTAGTAATTCTGTTTCATACCAGCTCACTGTATTTTGTATTTCATTTTGATCTAAAGGACTTTTGTATGACACTTAAATCCGATAGATGCAATTTTATAGTAGCAATTCGAGGAATAATTGGTGGGCAAGCTACATGTGTGTTCCACCAATTACTGTGTATACAGTAATTGTAATCTTGACTACAACAGTCATAATGCAATATAGTCATATTTCTGCTCTTAATCTAATAGGCCCATACAGGGTCGGTTAGGCAGAGGCACAGAGCAACGCGGAATCCAGGGGGCGCCAAAATTCAGGTGAAAATTCACCTTCAATAAAGTTGTTGAAATATATGAAATTATATTGAATAATATTGGATGTTTTTGAATGGTAATGGTGAAAATGCATGCATTGAATGACGTGGAATAATACTCAATGATATTTAATTATATGGAATTAAAGGAAATGGTACTGGTGAAAATGTGCAATATGTGAGTGAAAAATGTTGAATGTTTGATATGTGAGAATTGTTGGTGTGCTGAAAATTTAGCCCAAGTTTGAATTTTTAATGGGAGTGAATCTTTGAATTTCTTCTTTGAAATCTTTGAAAAAAAATGTTGACTTTTGGGAAAATGGTGAAAGTTAGGAATTAGAAATATAGTAAATAGTGGCTGTGAAGTGTGAATTTTAGGAACATGTTGAAGTTGGAATGATTTGAGTATGTCAAGAAATATAGAAGTAGTTGAAGGACCAAATTCCGGCATAATAATAATAATAATAATAATAATAATAATAATAATAATAATAATAATAAAAAATAAATAAATAAAATAAATAATAATAATAATAATAACAACATATGCAAAGTGGAGCAAATTTATTTGAAATTATGCATCGCCTGGATTGTATGAACTTTTGCTGTTTATTTCTAAATTTATGATGGTAGTAGTTGCACTTTAAAGGTACATTGTACCCTTTAAAAAGGTAATGTTTCCTACATCATGCATGCTCCACCAATGCCCAGATGAGTACGAAGAGCCCTGACTGTTTTACTCTGACTCCCTTTATAGTAGAGTGTGTGGACCCTGCACACTCCACAATTTCTTTGGGGAGGGGAGGGGCGGAGTTTTTCTTACCTCATTTCAAGTCATGTCTTTATTTGTTAACTGTGGCTGTTGCTTTAAGATTGCGCACGTACTCGCATGCACACCATGAACGAGCCTGACACAGATGCTGCAGTTACGCTTTGGGCCGTGGTGGCAGTCGCGAGTAAAAAAGTGTCAAACTGCACAAAGATCCTTCAAAGGTGCATGTCGCAACATTGACGCAAATTGGAGTGTTAAAATAACAATATTTTTCACTCACACATGTTTTAAGAATTGTATAATGGACAGGAGGCACTACTGTGGCACAATGGCTGTTGCCCCTATTTTCCTGTAGAGTGAAGTAATGATCGGCGGTTCGGGACCGAAGCTTAAGCTTTTGTGAGCCAGGCGCGTGCATGCTCTCTCTTGCCCCGCGGAAACGCGGAAGTGTTTGGGAGTGTTTATACAAGTCTGTGGCAAAAGACAAGCGTGTGCCACAGCGGATATAAAAGTGCGTCAAAATAATAATAAACCCATACTGCAGTGCGACCCTCCGTTTCCCAGTGGCTCCTTTTGTTCGACCATCGGGCCAAAAGTTTGGCGACATGCAACATGAGTTGTCCGCGGAGGTGACACTGACCGAGGGAAAAATCTTCCCAGTGTTCCCCGACCACAGTCAGAATACTAAGCAGGAAAGGATAACAGTGTCTAGTGTGACAAAAAAGGCAAAACTGAAGTCGGACAAGCGTTGCAGGAGGACGAGGATCAATATTGGAGCAGCGTTAATATTGGAGTAGGTGGAAAAACCTAAGAGGATGAAACGGGACCCACAGCTTGCTTTCTTCTTGCTAAAAAGGTGAAACCCCGTCAAAGAAATACAATAGGGTCTATTTATGATAAGCAATACACAATAAAACTACCACTAACTAACGTCTCGGCGCGTGCACGTTGCTGGCTTCCATTCCACTTTGCGCCAGAGGGGTCGCAAATCTGCAAAAACTCGGTAGCTTGCGTCCTGCCTCTTTAAATAAATAATTTATCATTTATAATGAAAAATAAATTAAATAAATAGTATTTGAATGATTGAGTAAAAAACAAAAAAAAAATTTTTAGTAATAAAAATATCATATTGAAGGGCAATAAGAACATGAAAATACATTACAATAGTGACAGACTCATTTGTTGTGAAGAACTGAATCTAAAATCTAAGGCTATTACAGAAAAAAGTGAATATATTTCTGTTACTACTTACACTTATTTACAATAAAATATTTTCCTGTGTTATTTATGTCAATTTTTCTCAAAATCCTATATCTAATTCAAATGCAAAAATGGCAATTCACTTAAAGTACCACATTGCCAGTGAGCACTGTAAAGAATAAAACTCAAAAAAGAAGTTTCAAATGTCTAGATCATAGGCGTCAAACTCCGGTCCTCGAGGAACTGCAGGTTTTGGATGTTTCCCTTCTCCAACACAGCTGATATATGATCAGCTCATCAGCAAGCTCTGCATAAGCCTGATAACGAACCTGCTGATTGGAATCAGCTTGTGTTGGAAAAGGGAAACCTCCAAAACCTGCAGGCATCTATGGTCTTGATGAAAGGTCAAACTAAAACTACTGAATGTTAAAATAAAAAGAGACAAAAGAAAAATGCTGCTTGACCACTGAATAAAATCCAGATTAAATCTTGTATGGATGAATCTCTTTCAATTGGTTGCAAATATTTACAGTAACTTGACAACAACCTTGAACATGGAACAGCGACGAATTTAAAGCAATGTTTTTTTTAATTTTTTAATTTTTTAATAAATTTTTCCTTTCGCACACATTATTACAGGTTACACAACATATAATTTGCAACATTGATATCCGAAAGAAGGGCTGACGGGTAAAAGCCATGGCTTATTAGTAACCCATCATCAAATATCCAAACAGAAATAGAGCCAGACAATGTTTACATTCTTACAGGAACAGCAATACATGTTATCAATGCAAGTGTATAAGCAAACGTTAACCTTGGCAGTGTCAGCAAGTAATCATATGCTATATTTACATTATTCAAATCATAACAGCTCCAGTTTTGGGTTCATTAGTAATATGTTACAATAGTTTCATTTGGGTAAGACATAATCCACAATTTAATGATGTGAGTTACTGATTGCAGTTATTGCCTCTCAAACTCTTTTCCACTACTATTGACGATCCGTATTTTCTTTTCAGCTTTAGTTTGAATGAGGAACATTCTTTCTCAATTGTCGCACCCTTCTGGCAATGTCAGCATTTCGTTTTGTGAGATTTTCTTTGACGTTGACATGTTTACCTTTAAGCTTGTAGCTATCTCTCAAAAGAGCAATCTTTTTCTTCCTGTCAACAAACCTGGTCAGAACTGCCGGTGGTTGTGTCTCTCCAGCACATCTAAATGTGCGCTGGATCCACAATTAATCCCAAATCTCTGAGTCGAGTTGTTCCACAGTCTCGTTTGCTGAAGCTTGGTCAGAATCAGCTGCACTTGTGCTGGCCGCAGCTCTCGCCAGAGGGCCGCGGCGCCGTTTAATCTGGATACCTGTAATTATCACATCGTTAATACGAAGATTCTGTTCCAAATCATCCACTTTTTGTTCCAATGTGACAAAGTGTTGATCTTTTTCTTGTGTCTCTTTCTTCAACTGCTGAATTTCCTGCAGAAGTGGCTTGATGCTCTTTTTAATTTAATGTATTTCGGTGACCATTTCTTTGAGTTTTGCAAGAGAAGATTTTATCTCCTCAGTCTCGTCAGCTCTTTTTCCGCCCGGCACATTGCAACAATGTAGTTAAAAATTCCAATGTCAAACAAAATGGTTAGAAGTCACGAGCGAGTGCAGGAGCAAGTACAGATGTGTCCTTCCTCAACAGATGCGTCCTTGATTTTTTTGAATGTCCAGTCAATATTACTACAAATGATAATACCAAATACTCTGTCTGTTTGTTATACAATACTGCTCACTCAATGTGGGGGTAGGTGGGTGTTGGGGGGCAAATGTATGAACTTTGTAAACATGTCAAAAAATACCAAAATTGTCCAGAGCACAGAAAAGAAAAAAAGAGGAGAGAAAACGGTAGAAAGAGAGGTCAAGTTGTTGCTCCTTTTAAATTGCCCAATTCGATGATGATGTCGTGAAAAAAATACAATTTTCAATTGTATATTTGTAATTGTGTGACATGTTGTCTTATAAATTCCAAGCGATGTTAAAAACAAGGCTATTCGACTTCTTTTGTAAGGGCATGTAAATTGTCAATGCCATATACATTGGCTTGAGCCAGCATCTGAGTTACATAGAAGCTTCACTTCTAAATTAAACATATGAAACGATCAAAATGAGTTTCTAACAAAAATATAAATTACAAGTGTGCTTATGATAGTGTTACTTTTATCCCTGAGGGAGCTATGGATATATGTTGGAGCATTTAAAAAATATGTACAAATGACTTGGGGCTGTGCTGCTACTCTGTTTGATTTGGGCTTTGTTACGTTACTAAAATTGACAGGGGTAAAGCTCAGCACTGTAATTCATACAGAATTGCAAATAATTTGAGGGGGGTTTAAACTTAATCCTTCATTTAGTGTTGACTCAAATCATTATTTTTGTCACAATCAAGCAGTGAAATAATTGTAAACATTTTTGTGTTTTTATTAGATTTTCTGTAAATGCCTTGACAATACTTCAATCATGTTTCAACCAATCGATATAGTTTAAAATGACAGCTCTTTATACAGTATGACTGAGGTGACCAAACATTACCAGTAGGGTGCACTGTTAGACTAAGAAAAAGCTGCTTGGTGCTATGGCAACGTGTGGGCAGTTGCAATGAAAGGAATAACAATGGACCTTCAAGCGTGGATTACGGCCAGCTGCACTGCAAGATCGGCAATTGTAATTGGCAAACTTGTAATCTAATAACAACATTGAAATGTGTGATCCAAGTATTCAGCAATGTGGCTGACTGGCGATCATTTCAGGGTGAACTCTTGACTTCAGCCGCAACATGGAGTGCTATAGAAAATGATTTCCTAGATGGCTGCTATGCATGTACACTACAGTATATTTTGCTTGTTGAAATATCTCTAATACATATTTAGTTGTGAATATTTATAGACCACATTATTGGAAAGTCAATTTAGCACCATTTGAATTGACATTTTTGTATTAATAGTTTTATTTTAGCAATAACTCAATAAAGCAATATATCAATCAATATCTTGAGTTGGGAGTCGGAAAGATTGTACCAGTTATCACCTCTCAACGGTTTAACAGTCGATATGTTGGAGAAGGGAAGGCGATGGGGATTTTTCAGACAATATAGGAGATTAGCTCGCACGTGAAACATGATGCGTTTAGAAGAGGATATCCGCAGCCTGTTGTTTGTATGGATGAGTTTGTGCACTTGGGCCTCGATACACCCTCCTCTCTCTACTCCCCACTATCCGATATTTCTTTCTGGTGATCTTCAATTCATTGGCAGAGATATCAAAGGCTGCATTCAGGAGATAGCCCATCGAATAACGCATCAAACGCTTTTCTCAATTTCTCCCCCAAGACGCCAGAGCGTTCAATCTGTAAGGATTTATGCTGCATTTTGAACATTGCCAGCAATACAAACTTGATCTTGGTAGCCTCTAAGTAGCTAAGGCAATGTGAACAAATTATAAAAAAAATCTGAAGAATGATTTAACAGTGTGCCAACTGTTTGTTGACATAGCCATTGCCTAATTCAACATTGCAAAATTAGAGTAAAAAAAACAGAAACATAATAACATCCATATTTCCATTTTCTATACTTATGACCATTAAGGTCATGTGAAATAGCATCAAATTGTTTAAAAAAATACTGATTAAATAAAGATAAAAGTAAGAGCATTACAGAAATCATTGGAATAAGGCTGAGATTACCCTCATTTAAATCAATCGGGGGAAAAGTCAGCTCAGGCCAATTCAACTGTATGTAATGTTTGATTTTTATGTATTTATTCAATATTTATATTGTTTGTTAGTTATCTATGTTGTCACTGCCTGATGTTGATGCTTGTGTGTTATTTGCGTGCAGTTTGAGCATCTGCGTATGCGTATCTTGATTTGGGATAGCGGTGCGGTCAGATTTTTATTGTTCTAAATATTTGAGTACTTATAACGTCAATAAAACTTGTGGAAGTCATTCACTGTCCTTCTATTTTCTGTTTTCCATTTCTTTAAATACTTTTTAACAGTTCAGTATTCACTCCGAGCTGTCACCTTATCCAGTGATTTATGCCACCTATGATGACAAACAGGTCCTAGGTGAGGAACCAGACAAAGCATGGCTCGAAGACCCTTATGATCAGTACAAATTCTTTGTGAACTTCATATGACCAAAACCCCCAAAAGGTGAGCCTTGACAGTCGTTATCTGAGCTATTAGGTATTGTGATGTCATGTTCAGTCACCAGAAAATGGCTGTACAAGACAGAATGGCCACCCCCGGAGATGGATAAAAACAGGTGTTTTTTTTGCTTTATTTATGTTCCACAAGCAAGTATTCATCCGACTACCATGTTTGACGTCTGCTCGTTGCGTTTGCTCGACAAACGAAGCGCCATTCCTTGACGTGCCTAATTCGATCGTCGCCTTGCTTTGATGAGTCGATGAGGATGCTTTGTTTTTTGTTTGTTTTTTTAGCCAAAAAGAATTTCTCCAGGGTTAACTGTTTTGTTCTGCTCATTGCTCATGTTCTACTTCCTCTCAGCTGCGCTACTACACCACGCCAGTAACAGACTGCACTCCCAATACACCCCCCCCCCCCCAAAAAAACTATACTTCCTCCTACTCTGCATGATACTGGCTGATCTTATACTTGCTGCCACCTGCTGGCCGTTTAAAAAAAAAAACATTTCAGTCAAGCCTAATCCTTCAGTCAGAAACGGTGTCAGACCCTCCTGTACACTCTTGCATGAAAAAATGCTTATGACGTATAGATACGTCATATGTACGCGGCGACTATGACTTTTATGACATATTGATACGTCTTATGTATGGAAAGAATTAAGTTCGAACCCATTTGCCAGGTCACATAAAAGCGGCACACACAGAGGCCCACCTGGACCAGATATGGGCAAACGGAGAGAGCTGAAGAGCTGATTGGCTAGACACGTGCAGACAATAACATGACGAGCAGTTAAGGAATGCACAAACAGGTCACAGGAAAACACAGAACTCCTGATAATATGTACAATAAGTCAAAGAAATGCAAAGTACAAAAGGTCAAAAAACGATCAGGACACCAGAATAAAAAAAAAATTGAGTTTTCCACTCATCAATACTTAATGAATTCTCTGCAACTAGCTCTCATAGTCAAGTGTATCTTGCAGCAATTAGCTGTGGTTTTGAGACATGGTCAGTGAATAAATTAGTTCTCTGTGGGTTCACTATCACATGTCGTCCTTGCCCTCTTGAACACATCTGCATGATGTAATATCCACAGAGGAGGCCTAAAATGAAGTGGATTTCATCAACAGCCACTAGGCTTCGTGCAACTCATAAGACATTAATGGTTAGCTGGCATGCTGTCAGGTTAACTTTGAGCTCACAGAAAAGCAAGATAATGAATACTGTAGATGAATCATGAATAAATAGATGAAGGAATGAACTTTGTAATTGCTCAAATACAAATTAAGCAAACAGCAACAGTATATCGGTAAATTTGTTTGCTGCAATTGTGATGGTTATTTGTTCTTCATTTTGAGAAATATGCCTCACAGTTCTACAAATTTTTATAATAACCTCCCCAACACCGAGTGTCTTTCTCAGACAGGAAATATTAACACGTAGGTCTAGACTAAGGCCATGGTGGGACTTCACTGTCTGAAATACCATGATGGAGATGCTAGCGCCGAACCCAGTCCTCATGGTAACAGAAGACATAGTCAGACCAATAGTACTTCAAGTATGTGCATGTGTGTGCATTTTAACAGCCCAATTACAGCTTGTGACGGACATAGGTATGGCTTATATGTAGGAAGCTCAACCTGCAGCAGAAGATGTGTCTTTGTCAAGATGGAGACAAGTTAAGAACTTAAAAATTGACTTTGCTTCCATTCTCAAAAGGTGAAACGTTGATAAATTTATTTTACTTTTATTTTTTTCCACAATAAAAACAAAAGCCACACAGAATTAAAACAAATAACTAACACATGTAACAATGTGTAGAAAATGCATGAATGGATTAGTTTCAGCAAATCAGTAGTCACGAAAAGAATGATTTCAAAGTTGAGCCTACATTGTTTTAAATTTTATGCAGATCATCTCACTGAACATTTGAAACCAAACAATCAATTAATTAATAATACGTAGAAGACTGTACTGTGCTGCCCCCCTCTCTTTCATTATTCACTCGGCAACCTTCACAAGTCAATAAGTCATCATCATCGCTCTCTTTTGTGTGTGTGTGTGCGTGCGTGAAAGTTTGTGCTCTTTAATTCACCCAGAGAAACAAAACTTCCACACAACTTGGCCCCACGACAACAGCAGTTAAAAAAAAAACTCGCTTTTGGGAGGCTGTGTTGGAGAGCTGGGAACTCCTTCATTCTGCTGGGGGACTTCAATGCTCATGAGGGCAATGACCCTGGAAGGGTGTGATTGGTAGGATTGTGTTGTTACACGGAATAATATTAGGGATAAAAATGGATACAAGTCCTTTCCCACATTCAGTGTATAGTTAGACCTCCTATCAGCATTTGCATGCTTTGTATATAAAACAAAGATTCATAGGTGGTGTCTCATGGGTTTGCTAGTCTTGAGAGCAAAATGTGCTGGAGGAGGTCACCAGCCTTGTCTGGTCAGTGTCAGTGAAGGGTACTGAGGACTGCATAGAGAGCTCCCATTTGGATGTGGTGATCTATAATTCATGTCGTAGCTGTTTGAAGATGAGAAAGAGGAACAGACTGTATAAAAGCGCTTGCAGTAAGGATGGGAATTGATAAGATTTTTACGATTCTGATTCCGTTTTCGATTCTGCTTAACGATACGATTCTGTATCGGTTCTCATCGATTCTTTTTTGGAAAAAAGATGAATTAACATAAATGCATCCACCTTTTTCCTGTCTTTGTTGTATCTGTAAACAAGAGACATGTTTAAAAGTAACATGGCCTGACAAACCCAACGGTGAAGTTTTAAGGTCCACATTTGAGGACTCCTCAATGGGGTGCCGCCATGGGGTCCCCAGAAAAAAAAAGAACAGACGCAGCCAGTAGACTCGTGTGTATTTCTCATGAAGAGATTCAGAATGTGTGGAAGTAGCGAGTGTTGCTTTTAAGTCATGGTTCCTCCTGTACGTCTTTGCGCGTTTTGCACCTTCGCAAGCCGGCGCTGTTTAGTGAGATATGGGATTTAACATTAACAGTTCCTAACGGCACGTTTCACATACAGGCAAACTGGTGCTAATATAGTTTCTGCCATTACCTGGAGTATTGAGAGGAGAATGCTTGCATTGCTGGCGGCCGTTGCTGCTGGGTGGGCTCCGGAGCGCTCCCAAACACGACAGTCATCGCATGCTGCATGTGAAAATGCGTTTGCACTGTGGTAGTGTTTCTTCCCTTAGACGAAATCTCCAATTTGCAAACATTGCAAGTTGGCCTGTTGTTAGCATTTTTTGAAAGATGAAACTTTCGAGAGTGGCGCCATGTTTGTTGCTCGGCGCGCACGGAAATATCGCGCATCTTGCGCGCGCGGTGACGTCATCGTCCCACACGGAACCGATAAGGTAATCTTTGGCAAAAACGGCAAACAATGCCAAGGAATTGAAACACTTGGAGCCGGTTCTCAACAAGAACCAGTTTTTGATTCCCATCCCTAGTCTGCAGTCTATTGCAACATCACTTTGCTGCATATGCTTTCCTTCAACAACAAACAATCAAAGCAAATAAACATTGATCACACATAGCAAAGAATGAGGTACAGTCACATGCAAAATTCACACTATGTCCAAGAATGGGTTCTAAGTCTAAATTAAGGTATAATACCAGTTTTAGTCCAAATTTTAACTCAAGAAGAATCTTAGTAAGGCTGTCGATCCAAACTGCAGGTATTTTCATTTCAGAATATCTTGTGTTTGTAATGTTGTCCAGTGCCAGTTGTACACACTATGTCAAGTGCATCCTCTGACATTACAAAGTATGATATTTTTGGGGGGGAAACAGGAAATATATAAAATTTCTGAAATTAAAGAATAACAGCCAAGTTTGTTTTATATAGTCAGAAAGAACTTTTGAAAACATCTTGAATATTATCACATTACCTTTGCACTTGGCATACACCTTCCACAGTTGAACCCTGAACTGTATCCTGCTAGCTGCAGCTGTAAAGTATGCATGGTGGCAGGGCCTGCATTTTATGGCATGGGCATTGACAAGAATTGGTAATGCAATCCTCTCATTCATTTTGTATATGAGTTGAAAGGAAGTGATTAATCTCCTAACGAAGTTTAGAAATAATTTAACGATCCAAAATATCAAACATGTATTAATGGTCACATTTATACTTTTTTTTTTTTTTATTATATCACAGAGCAGGATAACAATTTCAATGCAGGGTTGCTGTTGATTTGAGCCCTCGGCAACTTTCAAAACGCCTTTTCTAGAGTTACGTGGATGAATGGTTACGATACACCTCAATAGACCACGATTGCTCATCCTCGGCAAAGTTTGTGTTGGCCATTCAGGTACCTGAGCCAGGCCACTGGACATGTGTTGGGCTTCCCAGAAGCGGCAAGTTGTAAAGCGATAGAGCGAATGGCTGGTGACTGTTTGGTGACTGTTTGGTATTCATTGTATGACTTTTCATTTTAAATAACATTCACAAATAAAAATCAATTTGTGATTAAACCGAGAGCTTTGGATCAATTACATTACTCGTACTTTATTTGGGATACTGTATTTTTGTGTGGTGGCTTGCAAAATGGGCACCTTGGCTCAATTCAGATAGGAAATAATGAGCTAGTTACCAAAAGGACATTCAAGTCCCAAATAATTACATATTTGCTAAAAGGGTTGCAAGTCTTTGAACAAAACTTGCTCCCTAAATGTTGATATTGCTCGTGCCCGGAAGGACAGATTGGAGAGGCACGGCCAAGATTGCACTAAAAGAAAACTCGCGCCTGAACTTCCCATAGTGTGGCATTTTTACTTTTCTCCTAATTTTCCAACATATGACACAATCTTGACAGCCAAACAGTCATGTTGAAATATTGAAAATGATGAATAAAAGCAATTTCTAGAGGGAATGAAATGTCTGTCAAATGCTGTTGCCTGAGATTGGGTCAGCGTGAGGCATGCTCTACTCCTATGATGTGTTTGCATTATCATAATTCATCTAGTAGATTGTTTGAACAGCAGTGACATAAAACTTTCGGCCAATTGAAATTGACTATGTAAAATTACAGGGCAGAAAGCAATTAATGGAGAACATTGAATGTGTGAAAGCAAACAAACCAGAAGAAGAATATCTAGCTCTCCATCTTCCAGGTTGATTATCTCAGGATACCAGACATTTAAAATGAACAAGAAACTGAAAAAAAAAGGGCTAGTCTAAGGATGTTTTCACGACTGTATTTAACATCAGCAAATTACTTAAAAAGGAGCCAACCCCCATTTTTTTCCTATAATATGTCATTTGTGACCTCACTAGTCTAAACATGACATTCTGATTAATATTACATTTGTGGAATAAGAGTTATGAAGCAAAATCCAGCCATTTTTATCCATCTCAGGGCGTGGCCATTGTTTCCCATGAATTTATTTAATATTGAGAATTTTAGAGGCATTTGTAGGATTCATTACATGTATTTTCTTTTCTTTAAAAAATTAATAAAAAATTCCATGTGTCCACATGTCATGTTGCTATTTTTAGACTTTTCATTTAATTAATTCAATGATCTACTTCATTTGTATAAATTTTATTCACTCACCTATTTATTTATCCATTTGTTATACTTTTAAATCTGGAGCTCTGAGCTAGTAAACAAGGACAAACATGTTTGTTTTTGTAATATTATGAAGGGATAATGTTTCAAAACTTGATTTTATAAGATTGTTTTAAATATCTGCCAAATTACAGAAAAGTTCGGAGGGTGTCAGAAATTATATATGTAGGTTTGCATGTAATTGCTTGCAAAAGAATTAGTTTTTCCTCCGGGCTCTTTAATAATGCAATAGAGTGATGAGCACAAAAGGTGCTCCAATCGATCTGATGAATTGATCACCCTCTGGCAACTTTCAAGATGTAAACACATCCTTCAACCCTTTTGTCAAGGCAGGCTTGAAACTGCAAAAGCCTACTTTGTTGTGTATTTAAATACAAATGAGGAGTTTGCCAAATATTTTTGGGGAAAGGAAACTGATCAACATCACGGTCTAACTATTGCTGGAAGAAAAACGGAACAATTTGTTGCTGCTCAGCTTTGCACCTCCAGTCAACAAATACACTTAGCCGTTGTTCCTAAATCTGCTCTTATCTGAATCCTATTTTAATGCTACACTGGAGGACATTGTTATCCAGCTCCTCTGCAGCCCAAGCACTTAGCCTGTCAACTTAAAGGCCCAGTGGTTCAATGAAGATTAATTATGATGCTGTGGTCAGGGTAATGAGATGTGCTGCATGGTGAGGGGGAGATTTACACAATCCGACAAATTGGCATCACTATTCTTTTTGGCGTTTACCTGAGCATTATATTCACAAAGAATTTTCGATCATAAAGTGTATCAATTTCCCATGTGACTTTTAAAACTAATTCATCTTTAAGTGGTGAGTCAACCCCTGCCAAAATGTCCATACCGATCGTACTACACAGTTAATTGATGCATTTATTTGGTCTCTCTCCAAAGAGGGGGGTTACGCATGCACACTATTGAGAAAACCACAAACAGCCGTTGGACTACTCGTTCGCCGCAGAATCTTCTCTAATATCTTTAATGTTTTATAGATATTTTTTGGTCTGTCATTGTGAATACAAGAGTATAAATATATATATTTTCCCATAACGGTTAATAGTGCGGCAGCACGGTGGCTGACTGGTTAGCACGTCCGCCTCCCAGTGCAGAGGACATGAGATCGAGTCCAGGCTTCGGCCTTCCTGGGTGGAGTTTGCATGTTCTCCCCGTGCTTGCGTGGGTTTTCACCGGGTACTCCGGTTTCCTCCCACATTCCAAAGACATGCATGGCAGGTTAATTGAACACTCCAAATTGTCCATAGGTGTGATTGTGAGTATGGTTGTTCATCTTTGTGTGCCCTGCGATTGGCTGGCAACCAGTTCAGGGTGTACCCCGCCTGCTGCCCAAAGCCAGCTGGGATAGGCTCCAGCACCCCCGTGACCCTTGTGAGGAAAAGTGGTCAAGAAAATGGATGGATGGAGAGTTAATAGTGCAGGTGCATATTAATAAACCACTTTATTGTTGAAAACATTTCATTTTCATTAGTTCAAAACTTGAAACTTATATGCTGACACAGAGTGAAATACTTTAAGATTACTAATAATTTGTATAGTGTACAACAAACAAAAGCATCAAATTCAACATCTCAATGAGAATCAATGAAAATTATTCTGAAAATACAAAAATGTTGGACCTACAGTTAATGCTCATTATGTATGAATAATGGTATGACATGGAAGCATGAGCCTGTGACATTACTGAGGTGTAACTGAGAGCGCAAGTTGCCTTGAGAGCATTCTTGAGCTGATCAACATTTTTGGGTCGGATCTTCCTTGTGGCAATATCCCATAGATTCTCTATAGGGTTCATGTCTGGTGGATTCATGGCCAATCCAGAACAATAGTATCATGGCGTAGTTTTGGTAGGGTAGGTGCCAAGTGCTGTTTGTTGCATGAAATTTGGATCTCCATGTTTGTCAGCGGAAAGAAGGATAAACTGCTCTAAAATTCAATGGTAAAGAGTTGTGTTGACGTTGACTTCGGCAAACACAGACCAACATTGCAGATCATATGGCACCCCATCCATCACTGACAGATAGATAGATGGATGGATGGATGGACGGACGGATAGATAGATAGACAGATAGATAGATAGATAGATAGATAGATAGATAGATAGATAGATAGATAGATAGATAGATAGATAGATAGATAGATAGATAGATAGAGTATTGGTGGCTGGGTGGGTGCTGACGGTATGGGATTTTAAACTCTTTGACTGCCAACCGTTTTCAGAAAAGGGATGCTGTGGGTGCCAGCTGATTTAAGCATTTTGACTGAGCTTTCAAGGTCCACAGAAAATTTTGTGTTTGGACTATGGAAACACACATGCTACCAAATGAAAGATTGAACTCTCATCTTTCAGCAGAAAAAAAAGTTTGTTTCTACCTTATTCCGTTTTTCAGTAATCAACAATAGAAAATGGTTAGTTTCACCCAAATGCTCTGTTTTGGACCAAAATACGGAGAAATCAAGCTTTTTGTGAAACGATATTATTTCATGCCATGAATGATGCCACAAACACCTAAACAGTGCTTTACTTCTGTAAAACACTACCACCAACAATGAAAAAGTGTTTTTTGATAGCAAAATACGTTTATTTACATTCAACAGTGTAACAATTTGACAAAACAATTTGGCAAACTATTTACAAATGTGTGCAACTATGGTACTATTTACAATTGTGTGGATGTTTCAACTACAGTTTTTCTTTTTGTGTAACACTCCCCTGCGTGCAAGGGGACGCAGCAGGATTTGCACCACAGATTAGTTTCACTGCGATTGCCCCTTCGCGTGCAGACCCTACACTTTCTTGCCGGCCTTTTTTTCCAGGGAGTAGCAGGTATATACTGCAGTGTGTGTTTGGCCATGTTGCCATCAAGTCTACTCTCAGGATCATGATACGGTGACCTGGTGTTACGTCTGGCTTCCTCATGTCCTTCAGTTCCTATACCGGGTGGTAAGAGATGTTCTGATCCATCTTATCCACTCCTTTCATGGTGGCATCGTAGTCCAGAACCAGTGTCTTCTCCGTGATCAGACTGTACCCACTCCTCCGATGAATATGCATTGGACTCGGGGTACTCTTCATCGTCCGATTGAACGTCCGCCTGTGCAGAAGTGCTTGGTTGTGCACCGCGTTTTCCGGCGTTAGCATCGCTAGCCGGTGAGGCTTTACGACGTGATCGTAGCCGCCGCGTCAACACTTCCAACTTCAGCATCAACCTCGGAGTCACCATCATCATCATCGTCGTCATCATCAATGTGCTCTTTAGCATTGGTCGATGCTTTTCGTCTTTGAAAAAAACGATCAAGCGTGAGCTGCTTGCAACCGGTCCCATTTTCTCTTCCTCAGCCATTCTCCCCTCAACACTCTAGCACACTCACGTCTTCTACTGACGCCTACCTGATCTTGTCCAAAGAGAGTCATTGCTGCCATCTAGTGCCCAAAAATAATCATTATACTAACTCGATTTGCTTGATACTTTCAGCACAGCTGGCCAAGGCTTTCCTCCACCTCCCCCCAAAAAACAAAACATAGTTAACGTCTTTTAACGTTTTTGGCAGCCCTCATTTGGATTTTACTAAACGTTATTAAATGTTTTTGGCAGTCAAAGAGTTAATAGGTTTTAGATGAATTAATGAGCACACACTCCCACACACGCACACAAAAAAAAATTAAAAAGAGAGCAATAATGATGACATGTTGAATCGGTAAGATTACCGAATGAACAATACTGAGCTCTCTCAAAAAAACAAAAAACTGTAAAATGAACTTTTATCCCAGTCACAAGTTTAGCCGTGTATATGTTGTGTATGATATTTAAATAGTGAATTGGTGGGAGGAAGATTTGTTTGGAAGGTGTAACTCACATTATGGTTGTTGGCTAGCGGGCTAGCTAGCAAGAAGCTACAGCACGTAGCATGCTGCTGGACTCTAAGCTCAAACTTTCGCTCCTTCAGCAAGACAAGTGAGTTCCAGTGAATACCGTTTGCCATTTCCTCCTCCTGTCCGTGAAGCTTTTTCAAACTGCCTGAGTGTGGAGGACATGACTAGTCAGTTAGTTCGTCCCCTCCTCCCCGACATGTAGCAACGGTCCCACTTGCGCGGGCGTGCATGTGCGCTCTGTCTCTGTCTGTCTCTCTCTCTCTCTCTCTCTCTCTCTCTCTCTCTCTCTCTTTCACTCTCTCACCCTCGCTCTCTCTCGCACTCTCTCATCGTAGAAATTGTAATCCCTCGAAGTAATCCCCATTTTTAATAAATGTACCTGTAATCTGATTACATGTTCTATATGGAATACAGTTACATTTATTTTGTAATCTGATTACGTAATGGCGGTACATGTAGTCTGTTGCTCCCCAAGACTGTTATCTAATGATTTTATATAGTAAACTATCCAGTCCACTCATTGGTGAAATGAAAAATAGTTTTTGAACACTACTCTGTGCAATTAGTTATGTTGCACTAATGCCAAGTGGTTTGTTTTCTGTAATAAATATTGAACAGATTAAATAAATTACATTGACATATGACTTTAAGCACTTAAAGTCCATCTGTGCTGTGCAGTGTTGCTCTAGTTACAGTGCCATGATAATGTATCTACTCTACAAATTCTCTTTCGCATAGTTTCCCTATTTTAATGTTTAATATCATCAAACAAATGTACATATCAGACAAAGTTAACCCAAGTAAACTTCAAATGCAGTTTTTAATGTTTTTTTTAAGGGTGAAAAAAAAGACAACTCAAAGCTACCTGACCCTGTGTGCAAAACATACTCGACCTCTAAACCAATTAACCATGCTCAACAGCAACAATTGAAATAAAGCATTTTCTAAAATTATCTTTGAATCTTTTTCATCTCTGTGGAGATATTTGGAACCACTCTTCCTTGCAGAATTGCTTCAAACCAGCAACACCGGAGAGTTTTCGAGCATGGATGGCCTTTTTAAGGTAATGCCATAGAATTCCAATCCGATTCAAGTCTGGACATTAACGAGGCCATTCCAAACCTTTATTTATTTATTTTAAAAAATACTTTTTTTTAAAACCTTCAAAAGTTGATTCCTCTTGTGCTTTGGGTAGCTTAGTTGTTCTGCTGCAGAGCCCACATGCAGTTTAGCTTGAGGTCACAAACTGATGGCTGAACATTCTCACTCAGAATTTTCATGTAAAAAGCAGAATTCATGTTCTATTCAATTCTATCAATCACAGCAAAGTTGTCCAGGCTGGATTTAGCAAAACACCAAACCATCCCATTTCCACCACCAAGTTTGACTCTTGGCATGTTGTTCTTTTTCTGTGACAGTATATAGGCAGGATATAACAAGACACATACCTTTCAAAAAAGTTAAACTTTCATCTCATCAGTCACTAGAATTTTCTCCCAAAATGTTTGTGAAGAATTCTGATTTGTTTTTGCCAAAGTAAGCCAAGACTTTTTGATCAACAGTGGGGTTTTTTGCATTGGGATTTTTGCTATGAATGCCAACTAGATGTTGCCCTGGGTTCCTTTGTGACCCCCTGGATGAGTCATCACTGTGCTATTGGGGTAATTTTGCTTGGCTGGCCACTCCTGGGGAGGTTCACCACTGTTCCATGTTTTCTCCATCTGTGGATAATGGCTCTCACCATGGTTTGCTAGAGTCCGAAAGCATCAGGAATCACTTTGTAACCCTTTAACTACGATTAAAGTCTTTAAATAGTTTTTTTAATCAATACTTCATAAATCTTGTTTTTACACTATGTTTTATTTTAGTAATTTTAAAAAGCTACTTTTTTATTTGTTTACTTTTAAATGTCGCTAAGTCTTCGTCTGGCGGCCGTGGCTCAAGGTGTAGAAACGGTCATTCAGTAACCAGTAGGTCAAGTGTTTGATCCACACTCTCCCCAAGTCATGTGTCGTTGCGTCCTTGGGCAAGGCACTTCACACACTTTACCTCCAGTGCTACTCACATTGGTGTATGGAAGGTTTGGTGGTGGTTGGAAGGGCTGCAGACGCACACTGGCAGCCACACTTCCGTCAGCCTGCCCCAGGGCAGCTGTGGCTGCTTATGTAGCTTAACGCCACCACAGTGTGACTGTGTGAGTGCATAAATAATGTATCCATTCCATTGTGAAGCATCTTTGAGTTTCAAGAAAGAAAAGCGCTGTTTAAATCTGATGTATTATTATTGTTTGTAAATTATTTTAAATGTACTCTGTCATGGTCTGTGCTTTGGTTTGTCTTATTGGTCATGTTTTCCTAGTGTGTCTCCCTTTGTCAATGTCTTGTCAAGTTTTATCATGTCCTCCTGTGCTTGTCATCCCGGTCCCTGGTGTTACCCAATCAGTCCCCCAAGCCACGCGTGTCTTGTGCAGGTGTCTCTCGTTGTCTCGTTACTGTGTGTATTTAGTTCCCTGCTTTCTTTCAGTCTTTGTTGAGTCATTGTCGCTGTCACATCCATGCCATGTCCTGTCGTCAGCATTTCCTTGCTTAGCCATGTTCCTGTTTGGTTTGATGCTTTGACTTGTGTTTTTGGATATTGTTGATTTTGTTATTTTCACCAAGTACCTTGTTTGCCTTTTTCTTAATTAAATAAATTTAATTAAATTTAACTGCATCCTTGCCTGCTTTTGCTCCCTGCATTTGGGTCCTCCACCAAACTCCACCCTTCTGACATACTCTTAATTATGTGAAGCACACTCTGCTACCTTGTGTATGAATTGTGCTTTATAGATAAAGATACCTTGCCTTTCCAGACTGAGAATAATCAGGCTTGGGTGTGGTCAATGAAAATGAACTCTTCTTTCGAGAAAAAAAAAAGAAGTCATTAGCCACAGTTGATTCATGATTAACAAGGGGGTAAGTACTTTTTCACAAAGAGCTTTAAAAAAAAATTTTTTTTTCCCTGAATACATTTAAACACCATTTAAAAACTGAGATTTTTAAGAACTTAGATTTGTTTGATTATTAAACATTGAAGTAGGGAAACTATGAAAGAAATAATTTTCGGAGAGGGCTTAATTTTCCACGGGATTATAAATTTAATCTTATCCCAAATTTCAAAGGCAATGCCCTGTGATGTCATCGCAGCCGCCCAGCAAAATCACTGGGCGGTTCTTTTATTTCTATTTCTTCTAAGTTTACTCTTACTCCGAGCTCCAATGCAGTTCCAGTCATTGCGACCGGCCAGCAAGCCGCATGTCACACAGGTTAGTAAACCAAGAGTGCTTGCTGCTTGAAAAGTTTTTGGTCACATCATCACAACATCCTGTTTTGACCAAAGTATTTTGGTGACTGAATTTTGGGTGTGTCCCTACTATATTGAAGTGTGTATTTCATTCTTTCTTTTTTTTCTTTCTTTTAGGACACTGGGCCTATTGTAACAGATAGAAATTGGAAGGGCATCTGTATCTCCCTCCTTGTTATTCTGGTGGTGCTTTCACTCATTGGACTCTCAATTGTTCTGCTATCAAAAGGTGAGACTCACTGTATGTGCTGAAATTGTTTCATAGTATTAGTATTGTTCTTTTCTTGACTTTGCATTTTATCCCCGTGCTTGCCTAATTTATCGCAGGCACTTTGGCTTTCTCTGTAGGTTATGTACTTTAGTGTATGTTACTGTTAGGTTAATTAAATACTTTTGTTTGATGCCCATTGTTTAAAATGTTCATTCATTTGCTATTCTTGCTCAATATATCACAGACTTGAATTAAAGTTTGGATCACAGGTTGGCCAAGTGGCCATAACATTCTTATAAGGGTTTGAGACCATTTTTGGGGCAGAGATGGTTTGGATGTTGCTTTAAGATGACAACAGGTTATGGTGCAAACGTTGAGAGGGCCGTTCCAGTTTGACATCAACGGCTTCCTTGACTCCTCTCTCAAACAGTTGGTTCTCTCTGCCCGGACAGCACATATTGTTGTTTCAAATGTTGCTTTTCTTTGAGATGTCTAAGTTGTGCCATGTGTTTGAGGAGAGCGGACATATCAAACTTGTGTACCGAAGGGCCCATCCAGTCCGACTTCCAATTATATCTGGTCCACAAGATAATTGAAAATGTCTATTATTAACCGCCCACTAGCAAATAGAATTTGCATGGATCAGCACTTAGCCAGTTGCAATTAAGCTAGCCCTCTAAGTGGCCAAACAAAATGTGAAATTGACAATAATGTCTTGCAGAGCACAGTTTGTGGACTGTAAGACTGAATATGTCATGTTAATTCTAGGGTGACCAGATTGACTGACTTGAATGTTGAAACTAAATTCTATCTTTGTTGACTCTTAAACAGAACTACAAAAGTCAATGCGCTCACCATCATCCAACCTTCTTTGCTCTGTCCTGACAGCTACTGGAAGCTGGTGAAGGATGAAGGATTGTTACTATTTGCGTGTTCATGCCGTCAATTAATAAAACATACAATGAGATCAGTGAATTCAGGCATTTTCTTTTCTTTATTCACGAATTCGAGGACAGGAGAATATGCAGTCTACTCACTCATATTGTTTCTCAACTCTGAAGCCCAACCCCCTGCTCGTCACTAATATCTCTCTTTGTCCTTCAAGATCCCTCCCATAGTCACATGATATCTCAATACAGTTGGCCAACTACGCCCCCCCCTCTCTTTGTCCCAAGATGGAAAAACAGGTAATCAGATAAGAGTAGCCTTTCAGAGCAGAACTGCTGGCTGGTTGTAAAACACAAAGGGATCTAATTAACACATTCGCCTTCCCCCATCTCATATGTTCTGTAGGAGAGAACAAAGAATCAACCCCCCCACATCATTTGAATTCTCACACAAAACTATACTGAGTAAATCAAAGCAATTTTGTCCAATTCTAAATAGTTATAACTAAATCAAAACAGTTATAATTAAATTGAAACAGAATATTTACTTCAATTCCCCCATTTGGGCTTGAAAGAGCCCAACACACAAGATAAACATTAAAAAAACACTTCAGAGAGAAAGTCCAGCGCGGATCTTCATCGTCGCAAATGACTGGCGCAACATTAAGCAATGATTGTGTGGGGAGTTTAGAAATAAGAGTAGCAGGAGAGGGGGTAGTTTAGCAGTCATATGGCATTAAAGAACAATTTGATTCATTAAAAAAAATTCAGTGGAAGGGGCATAATAAATGTGAGGTTTAACACGATCTGTTGTGGTTATGTTCAACAAAAAGTGTCGCGATGCAGCAGCAGATGCGTCCCTGCCTCGAAGCCATCTCGTGATGAGGTCTTTGTTGAATGAAAAGTGCGTTATCAGCTTTGTTTTAGAACCCTGGTCAACTGCCAGAGATCTAAAGATTGGTCACCGGGATTATTTTCCCAGAATGTAACTCATTTGTGGAATAGTGCCTTGAAAAAGCACTTCACATCAATCAACTCGAACAGCATCCTCCTCGGACAGACAGCCGGGGCATCTGGGTCAGCAGCTTGGTTGGGGGTCAGGTGATGTGATTGATGAGCCTGGGATGGATCCGACGGGCCTTGTGGACCATATTTGGGGATGCGGAATGATGTCCTTCTCCCCCTACGAGCAGCAAACCAGATTGACCTCTCCTTCACCAATCTGTATGCAAAACATTTTCATTTAGTCACTTATAACATACATTTTCTCCATTCTTTACTTTAGAAAGAGCACCTGGTAGTTTTTGTTAGTTGGGAGTTAGTAAATGTTAATTGTTTAAGTTGTAGGACTTGGAACGTGCTCTTGGATCCAGGAAAAGTTCTGTTTGTTGTGACATTCAAACAGAATCCGTTTAATGACATTTGCACATTCATTAATACAACAATGAAAATCTTGTAGCCAATTAAAAAAAATTATGAGGCCAATTGTTTAATATTTCAGTTTTTTTCTCTTTAATCTGTTTTTGGGATTAGGGATAATATACTGAATCAAATATGTTTTAATCCCAATGCCTTTTCTATATCTTATAAAGTTTTGTTTTTGAAATGGGTTCCATTGTCTGATCCAATATTCCTAGGAAACCCATATGATGGTATATAATGATTAATCAAATATTTTACCATGATATTTACTGTTGTAGATTTAGCATGAATGTGCTTCCAGTCATACATAAAAGAACCAGCAAATGTCTGTATTTTTGACGCTGGTTTTTATTATATCAGTGTAAACCATTTGAAAAAACAACATCATAACCCAGAGCCATCACGCCCGGCCGGACCGTGAGCACTCTGAGGAGAGATTGTTTCTGAAATGGAACATATTTACCTTAATTCCGCCATAAACCCCATCTTGTTGTCTCTTGTAGAACTTACTTGTCCTCAAAGTCCGATCACCTCCTGTGGATTCATTCATTCTCACCCCAGACTGTGGAATTATCACATTCAGACTCACTTATTTTCCGCTAATTTTGTCTACATTTATTTAATTCAACATGAACTGTTTGTGTGCATACCTTCCTTTGTGACGATACACACAGACAAACCAGTCAACTTCCCCCTTCTGATAAAGATCAGCTTGATCTTTTCAGACACGTATAGATAGAATCACCAAAGCTGTAGCAGTGAACAGATGCTGCTTCAAAGAGGGAAAAAAAACACCTTGTGGCCTGTAGATAAGGAGTATCAGATTGGGGCAATTTAGCAAACACCAGGAACCACAGGAGGGCAGTTCCGGCTGAGCCAGCTACAGAAAGTCATAAAAGACAAAAGCCATCACACCATCAATAGACATCCTTAAACATACAATTAAAGACAGCGAGGAGAAAAAACACAAATACTTCCCTCTTCCATCAACACTCTCCCAGGAGTAAATTCAATCCACCTTTTTCAATGTCAGGGTCACTCAACGTATACAACAAAACATTCACAACTTCCTACAGGCACACAAACAAGACAAATCCCCCCCCCCAAAAAATCACACAATTCACTCTGGCCATTACACAACAAAAAATATCCCTTACAAGTCACACATTTCACAAATGCTAGCCACATATTCCAGCACACAGATTCATCACACAGTCTAGCAAACAAAGTCACATTCCATCTGGCTCCAGCACACACTCATCATACGCAACACGGATAAACCATCATCATTAATTCAGTGACGTCTCACTTGTTGTACGAGTTCAATAGGTTATATCCCTCACAGCAACGTTGCTCATCTCCCTCCAGAAAATAAAAATAAAACAATACATATACCGCAGTCTACCGATTTCTTGGTCAATGGTATAAACCACAACGTCAATCTGTGCCTCTTAAAACTCATATCTCCCGATCGCCCCGTAAGCACCTCTTCTGCGCATAATCCATCGTAACGTTACTTCCTTAACTCCAACCTAGGTAGTCACGACACAAACTCGTCGCACACATTTTAGAAGACAAACAAATAAGACAAACGCATAAAACCTCGTGGCGCCGAAACTCCACCACGGAACGAACAAATAAACGCGTACACTAAACAAAAACAATACCCGTTCACTCAGATCTCACGTACAACTTAGCTAAATTTAGCCGACGAAACCCGTCGCAGAGTCCACCACAGACAGAATTCATCTAACAACAAGGATAATTTGTCCTTTTACTCACATTTAACTTGGCGCCATGGATCCTGTCTGTTGAGACTCCGCTACCAGCAACGTCGAACGGCAAATCTCGAATGTCGGGTCACTATTTGAAGGATGAAGGATTCTTACTATTTGCGTGTTCATGCCGTCAATTAATAAAACATACAATGAGATCAGTGAATTCAGGCATTTTCTTGTAGATTTATTCACAAATTCGAGGACAGGAGAATATGCACTCACTCATATTGTTTCTCAACTGTGAAGCCCAACTCCCTGCTCGTCACTAATATCTCTCTTTGTCCTTCAAGATCCCTCCCATAGTCACATGATATCTCAATACAGTTGGCCAACTACGCCCCCCCCCCCCCCTCTCTCTCTTTGTCCCAAGATGGAAAAACAGGTAATCAGATAAGAGTAGCCTTTCAGAGCAGACCTGCTGGCTGGTTGTAAAACACAAAGGGATCTAATTAACACATTCGCCTTCCCCCATCTCATATGTTCTGTAGGAGAGAACAAAGAATTAACCCCCTCACATCATTTGAATTCTCACACAAAACTATACTGAGTAAATCAAAGCAATTCTGTCCAATTCTAAATAGTTATAACTAAATCAAAACAGTTATAATTAAATTGAAACAGAATATTTACTTCACTGGCTATGCCGTTTACCTTGCGCCATTTTACATAGTAACATTGGAAATGTACTGGCAGAAAGCTCAGCTTGCCTTGTCTGACCGGCGAGTGGCGACCGCAGTGGGAGAGTAGGATTACATTTCCCATGATTCTTAGATACGAAAGCAGGAAGTCTAGTTAAGATTAACGATTAGATGAGAATGTAAATGTGACTGTGAAACTACAGTAAATAGGAAGGAATTTAACTGTTACATTCCCTTTTAATAGGTTTATCGTCTGAATCGCTATGACTGTGTGATTTACATACACATGGCAAAAAAACATCGGGTCAAAACAACGGCATTGGCAAAATCCACCAGGATTCAGGACCCAAGGCTTAAAACCAGGACTGTCCCCGTCAAATCGCGACGTCTAGTCAGCCTCCGTTAACAGGGACATGGTAAAGATTGAGACTTAAGGCGGGATGGTCAAAAAGACCAGGACAACCTACAATGGTCAACGACAGTCAAGTTCTGTGGTGCTTTGATACAGGCTTACCATTCTTTTGATATAACCTCCTTTGCATGTTATTGGGGTGTGAGGTGAGCTTGATTTTCAAGATTATTTGATGGAAAAGGAAGATCATCGCATATTCCCTTGGTGTGGATGAGAGCACTGCCATGGTTGACAATACACAGCTGGTATTATTAATCTGCGAGGGATGGTGCATCACAAAGGATCTTTTGGGCATTAATTAAATTCATGGCACGACCCCAGGAAAATACATATTTGATGATGTATAATCACATGAAACTGCTCTGGAACAATGGGACTAACAGACGAAGCAACTGCAATGCAGGGGGAAAAGAGTGTATTAATGCAAAGGGAGCATTCCACATGGGAGCTGACAGTGTATCACTTTATCCTACACCATGAAACACTCTGCAGCAAAGCCAAAACTAATTATCCATCAATTTGCGTAATTATAAGATAAGGAGATTATACAGCGCTCAACTGTTCTTGTGTTCCTTGAGAAATGGATAAAAAGCTTACTTTTAAAAGAGAGTGTACTCAATTATGTTGAGCACTGTGTTGTGCATTTATTTACATTTACGGTTTCACAGTTGCAATCGGCCCTCTGAGGGCATCCATAACTGGAATACCCACACGCAGGTCCGCTTTCTGTGGTTGGGATCTTTTCTTGGTCGCTGACTGTTCTGACAAACTCCTAGCATGTGTTCTAGTGGGGGATGGAATTTGAGATGTTCTGTAGACCTGGCAGCACTTCACAATCCCAAAATTGGCAAAATTGTCGTTAGTGAAACTGATGATGTTTTCCTCCATTGTTGTTAGAACTCAAAACACACCTGTTACAGGACTTTGTGTGTAACGTAGCACGTTGCTGAATTTTATTGGCTGCCGCGAGGCAAAGTGTGACAAAAGTTAAATTTTTCAAACTCAGGCGAATAGACGAATGTGATTTTTGGTACCTGGCCGTGCGTTCCACTGTTCCAAACAACATCTTCGCCCGACTGCAGGAACCACATTGACACAGCTCCCATAACCTGCTGTGTAGACAGACACAAGCAGAGCAATTTGGTAACTCTTTTAGATAAGCAGCAGGTGTGTGTGGAGTGTTACTGTTTACAATGTGTTTGCAGTTGATACATTATGTCAGTTAGTGTTAGCTGCTTATTTTGCATTTGAGTTGACCCACCGTAGATGCGCTGTTGGCAATAGACATATTTGTTAAACTCACCTGATTATGACTTTGAAGTTCAGCGCGCTGATGGCTGCAGCTTGAAGTGAGCGTCAAGCTAGTCAGACACACCACTGATCGACACCGGGTGCACCCGTGTGATGCATGTGTTTGCCCTTTTCTTTTTAATTGGTCAAGTAGTTCTTTCGGTCGACGGATAAGGCTCTCAGGCACAGTAAAAAAATCAACTAAAATGCAAACGATTCCAGGATAATCAGAATGTTAGCCCCAATTCCAATTGATTCTCAACACCACCACCAACAAGATATAAAATGGGGTTGCCAGATTGGAGGCCCTAAGCAGCTGCGTAGTCTGCTTATTAGCTGGGTTCGGGTTAGGGCACCACCAGAAACGTTCACCTCGTGTTTGGTCTGAAAATAGCTTTATGGTCCAAGGCTCCGGAATTAATTTGCATCTCAAAGAAAAGAAAGATTTCTTTGAAGAAATCAAATTACCATCTTGGACAGCGAGGACTATTGATAGTTTGAGAGGAGGGACCACCGTTTACGGTCAAAACCAATGTCCATCCATCCATCCATTTCTTAACCGCTTGTCCTCACAAGGGTCACGGGGGGCGCTGGAGCCTATCTCAGCTGGCTTCCGGCAGTAGGCGGGGTACACCCTGAACTGGTAGCCAGCTAATCGCAGGGCACACAGAGCAAACAACCATCTACACTCACAAACAAACCTATGGACTATTGGAAGTGTTCAATTAACCTGCCATGCATGTTACGTTGTACGGAGTACCTGGAGAAAACCCAGGCAAGCACGGGGAGAACATTCAAACTCCACCCAGGAAGGCCGAAGCCCAGACTCGATCACACGTCCTCTGCACTGGGAAGCAGACATGCTAACCAGTCTGCCACCATCAAAACCAATGTGAACAGCAAAATGCACAAATCCTAAAACTCAACACTAAACTCATCCTACTCAGCAAAAAGCCCAGTGATGTATTGACTCTCATAGAGTTGATTTCAACACTTTTTCAGTTTATATAGCTCCACACTTTCCAGAGTTAAATCAATAATTTTAAAAGTTACTTAACACTACAGGAGTAGACATTGAACTATTCTCAGATACTCCTAAAAGTTGACTCCTAAAAGCTCTACCCCGAAGGGTGTTGAAAACGGGAAGTCTGGGCTTCACTGCTAAAGCTGCTGCCCCTGCGACCTGACCCCAGACCAGCGGTAGAAAATGGATGAATGGAAGTTAAGTGACAGAAAGTATTTTGCCAAAAGCGAGCCTCGAACCCACTCGCAAACTGTTCACTGTTCGGAATGCCACATGCTTAACCACTACACTGCATATCAGCTGTGGCAGCTACCCTACAAATGCCCTACCATCTTTTTAGGATTCCTAGTACGTTGCGCTGCCAGACGACGTTTGTTTTCTCTCCAACTATCTCACTAAATGAAACAGCTAACGGCACTATAAAATTGTAATATCTATTATTTCTAAATATTTTAAGCACATGTAAACTGTGCTTACAGGGATAAGGACTCATTGAGACATTTTAAGGAGTAAAAAGTTAATATTTTATCCTGAATAAATTACTTTTCATGTACAATTAATACCTTTAAAAACTAAATTTCCACTTGCATTTGACTGAAGATGACATAACCCGTGCTGAGGAAGTAGATAATGACCGATCATGCCCCGAAAATAGCTGAGTCCAAAGCCAAAGAATAAAGATGTGTTTAAGAGAGGTTTTAAAAGTGGATAAAGGTTGCCTAATATTTTGATTAAAGAGGTTGCCTAATATTTAACGGAAGGTCATTCCAAAACCTATGAGGAGAGATTTGTCTAAAAGAGGTGTGTCAAAGATAGTCCATGTGGGCGAGATCAAGCCCCTAAAGGTGCTTAATCTGGCCCATGAGATGATCTTGTAAAGTTAAAAAAAAAGAAAAAGAGTAATGTCAGACCAGATAATCAGATGGGCATAATCAAAACCTATATATTCTTAATTTAACAATGAATTTTCAGATGAGCAATGCAACTTGTACACAGAATTGACTTTGATGTCATTATTTTACACACAACCTAAAGTCACGGTTTGTTGGAAAAATAAAAACATAGACCAACATAAATCAAATATAAACGTGCTGAATACGACACACAAGCCCTATAACTTCCTTAACTGCACAACACAATGGATTCTGGAAACAGCAAATATGCAAAACAGATAGATATAACACCCGGAATTTATACGGGCAAAGTGTTGCATTTGTGTTATTTTTTTAGAACAATATATTTACAGTTGATCCCCGCTTTTTAGGGCTGGCCTGTAAATTGTGAAAATCATAACTGACGCCATCCGTTTTTAAGTTACAGTATATACCATGATTTTACCGGCTAGGCCAGGGGTGGGCAAACTTTTTGACTTGCGGGCCACAATGGGTTTGAAATTTTGACAGATGGGCCGGACCAGGAGCATTTGGACCTCATAGCACAGTAAACACACACAGATAAATGTACAACCCGATTTACTTATAGTGTGCACTAAGGACTGCGTTTTTCAAATGTGCAAAATCCACTTATTTAAAACAGCTTTTCCAATAGCTTCATTTTTATTGTTTTAGCTCAACTTTTGCTGTATTTTTATGCTTTGTAAAGTGACCTTGGGTGTTCTGAAAGGTGCTGTTTTTAAATGAAATGTATTATTATTATTATGATTATTATAAAATAGCCCTAATCCAGGTAGTACGTTTGCCTCAATGAATATGCGAGATGCGGCATTTACACACTATTTGGCAAAGTGGGAGGAGAAATGTAAATAGAATATAATAGCACATACACTGTGATCTGTCAAACCTGGTGATTGCATCTATTTTTAATAGATTTCAATTCAAGGCGTAAAGTTAAAGAAATCAAGATTTATTGAAAAAAGATGAACACTTTCAACATTCAAAACACATTATTACCCAACGAAATACTCAAAGTCAATTATTTCTGCTCCACTGCTGTGCATAAAGGCACACTCAATAAAAAGACGCACTTTCAAACGTATTTTCCATAACAGAACATAAGTAGAAAAACTCACAAATTTCAGTGGGAACAGTGTTGTTGGTCTCCCTTTTTTGCTAGTACATCAAAGTCTGGAGTTAGTTTTGTTGTGGCAATTCTCAGGATAGATCTGAGGTGTTGGTCAGTTAACTTGGATCTGTGACGGCCTTTACTGATGTTCATGATGCTGAACGTCTGCTCACACACGTAGGTCGAGCAAAACAGCACCAGCATCTTCTGTGCCGTCCTCCGGAGGTTTGGAAACGCGGCTTCGTCCAGTGAGGCATAAAAGTCATTCAGTTTAAGAGACTTGAACTTCTCCTTTGAAGCAGAGTCGGACTGAAGATCGATCAGTTCCAACTGCAGCTCCGGCGGTGCTGTTTCAGGCTCTTGTGACAGGGGGCAGGACACCAGCTGAAGTGATGAGGCAATTTGTTTATCCTGGATCCTTTACAGCAGTCCGACGTTTTTTCCTGTTAGATTTGGCGATCCATCCGTGGTGACATTGGAAAGTTTACTCCAAGGAAGCTTCATCCTCTCAATGACAGCGGACACATGTGCATACAAGTCCTCTCCTCGCGTTTTCCCCTTCAGCTACTCCATGCTCAAAAGCTCCTCAGTTATCTCAAAACTGTCGTTTATCCCTCGAATGAAAATTAGGAGCTGAGCAGTGTCTTTTATGTCGTTACTTTCATCAAGTGCCAGTGAATATAACGTAAAGGTCCCCGCCTTTTTATTTAACGTGCTCACTATATCTTCATCAAAGAGTTCCACACGGCGAGTCACTGTCCTGCATGATAAACTGATTTTTTCAAACTTGCCTTTGGTCTCCGGACACAAGAGACTTGCTGTCTCTACCATGCATTCTTTAAAAAACTCGCCTTCGGAGAAAGGCTTGCTAGCCTTCGCCAATTTGAACGCCAGCAAAAAATCTGCCTTGGTACTTGACTCCTGAATTGAAGTTTGTCGGTGAAAAAAATTCTGCTGAGCCTATAAATTAGCCGCCTACCGCTGTGCAGTAGCCTCCCGTTCTTCTTCTCTCATTTTTCCTCAGGCCCACCCACAATAAAAATCCTGGCACCGTGGCTGGCGCCACCTATTGGTGAAACGCGGCATTGCAGGGACAAAATTAAATTAATGATTTAGAATTTTTTTCTAGCCTTATTGGATAAATTCGGCGGGCCGGATTGAAAAGCATAATGGGCCGTATTTGGCCCGAGGGCCGGGGTTTGCCCATGTCTGGGCTAGGCCCACATGGTAATATATTTTCCTCCATGTGGCCCCTGAGCTAATATGAGTTTGACACCCCTGGTCTAAAATCTCACTAATGTTTCTAGAGAGGAAAATAATGTGCTGTAAGTGGTGCCCCCCTGAAATGAGCAACAAGACTTGCTTTCTTCGTTTTGGGCAACTTTTATTCCAATCCTCGGTTCAGTGGTGTCAAACAGTTTTCCGTTCTTTTTTTCACTCTCTCTCAAAACAGTCTGCACTCACATTCCCAGAAGTCACTTTGTGTGTCTCTTAAAGTCTCTTAAAGGTGTATACATTTATTACACAAGCACACAAATAAGATTCTACATGGAAACAAATTAATTAATTATGTCATATTATAATATATATATATATATATATATATATATATATATATATATATATAACTTTTTTAAAGGCATAGACAATTTATTAATTTTTTAATTATAATTTATAGGGCGCCACACCAACACAGTTTAAATTGAGGTTTTTCAGTACCTTTTTTTCTGTATTCAGTTATTCTTTTGCCGAGCTAAAATATTTTATTTTTATCAGAATACCCAATTATTCAACATAATTTTCTGAATACGAAAATATTCAATAGCTGCAGCCCTAGAGGGGACTGCAGCATGCTGTAATACACCGGTTCATACATAGAGATGGATATTGAAAGAATGACCAGACACCTGACACCTGGGGCGGACTGGACATAAGGAATTTCATGAGTTTCCCAAATGCCCAGTCCATTTTCCATCCAGTGGCTGGTCGCCCCAGTCACTAAAGTATTAATCGGCGCATGTCGCCGGCCGCCGTGCACATGCCCTTCCCACGGCAACAAATGGCAAATAGTAATGGCTGGATGTCGGTCGAGCAACACCCTCGGCCAATGCAACCAACAGTTGATGAAAAAAAATCTCCCTATTTTTCACAACACAAAGTTGGCAAGTATTACATCACAAATTATCCATATTTAGTTTGCACTTATGTAGAGCCGTTAGACATTACCATCTGATCAGCTGTTAACTTCCTCTACTGCACATTAGTGTGCCGGGAGAGCGCTAAAGGTTTACCAAAGGAACTTAATCAACTTTCACTTATTTAATCAGAAAATTGTGTATTCATACAAATAATGTATCTTTGTCCATGTATCTCTGGCAGCAACTTCTATCTAAATTATCTTTTATTAGATGGCAGAAAGTACATACATTAATTGACGTGTATTCACTTTTTGCAACACTTTTTCAAACTCAAAATATGTGCCTTGACTCAGTAAAGTTTTGGAATTACTGATTTAAAGATTGTCTCACACCCTGGAGAAAATGGTTAGTGGCTACGTAGCATTTGCCAACAGGCAGTTGAACGAGGAGTCGCTATGTAAAATGACCATTTACCAGTCACACTTGCCAGCAACAACGGCAACAACAACTCCCATGTGACAACCCTCCAGAAGACACAGAGACATAAACTCTGTACCTACAGTACATCTTTTTAAATCATAAAAGGAAAGAAGACATTTCACTCAAGACACTATCATCAGTGATGGCAAAGAAAAAAACGAATCAGTTTCCACAGCCACCTAGAGAGAAAATGGCAGTAAAACGATGCAAAGACCCACAATTTACAGCCCTATAAGCCAATTTTTATTTTATTTATTTTTTCTGCCATTGAGATAAAGTATGGTACAACAGTCTCTGATAGAGATTATTGGATTATAATCTGAAATTTCCACAACTCACCCAGTTATGTAACTCAAGATTCATCATTAACAGGCAAGTCAAGTCACCATAGCAATGTCCACAACTGAACCCAAAACCCTCAGCAAGTTTCAAATTCATATTAACTAATGGCATACTTATGTATGAAATAATTCCCTTACAATCAGGGGTAGGCTATGTCTTTAACGTTGTTTTAAAAGACTTTGTTGGTCTCATTGACCTATTAAGATTCTTCTGTTGTTATTTTGTTTAGATGACCGTGGACATTTTTTGGGATCACAGCTGACACTGGATGACATCTTCCAAAGGAACTTCAAAATACATGATCCAGATGCAAAGTGGATCAGTGGTATGTATTTTGAAGAAGTAACTGCAATTTAAAAAAGAAAAAAAAAGTGCTACTGTGTTTGCCGTAGATGAATGGTTAAGTCTGTGTGTTTTTGTGCAGCCGTTTGAGATTTACAAATTACTTTAAAAAGTTACATGTGGAACATGGAAATAAGGATGACTGGTAGAATAACACCCTCTATCTAGTATTCTAGTACATACATAGGGCTCTATTTTGGCACCTGACCATGTGGCATAATGGTGGGGGTCGGGAGATGCAGGGTTGTTCACACTTGGGCGATCGTGGATGCAAGGCGGCTTACTATTGCTCACATTACGTGTGCAGCCAGCTACATCATCCGGGAGGGGAAATCTTGCAGTTTAACTGCCAATACCATGCACGGACCCCTAAAGTTTGCAGTAATTATACTGCTATTTGGTCACATGAAGACAATATAACGTTATTACTGCAAACCATAGGCTTTGAAACAGGTGGTTGGTTGGGCATAGTATTTAATGAGGCAGCGTAATTAATTCATTCTGGTAACAAGTAGCGCCCAAAATAGAACAGACACTCAGCAAACTATGTATATTCAAACTGAAGTACTGAATGAGCGACAGAAACAGTGTATTAACTACAATGTTCCCTCGCTACTTGCGGTTCTGTTATTGCATATTTTCATTTGTGACCACTTGTGACATTTTTGTTTATGAATGCAGCCTATAACCAGCAGCTCAGTATTTATTCTACATTTTGCATTTTAAAAGTTAAACTTAATGTCCAAGCTCCTTGTAAGAAATTTATATTAAAAAAATAAGGCTGCTTTCAGACTGCAAGCATATCTGACTCCAATCGGATTCCTCCTTCAATCCAATTTTTAGGGCTGACTGTCCAGACTGTTTTTAGCAAGTGTCCAAATCCAATATGGCCCTGTTCAGACTGAGCCACATTATTGACTTATCTGACAGGTTGCTGTAGCAACGACGTGGAACGGAGGCGGCGCCCAGCGTGTGTAGTGTTTAACGTCATTGTGACGCTGTTTACCGCTCCGCACTTCCCGTTCCTCGCTAGCGCGTTAAGCGGTTTTCTTTTATTTTTATTTATTTATTTATTTTAACGAAGATATATCTATGGCTATGACCAGGCACTATTTTGCTATTTCCCGTTGCGCATGTGAAGATATGATGGTGTAGCGAGACCGGCTTCAGCGCAAGTAACGTAAACTGTCACTGTATTTCCGGTTGAGCATGACAGGAACCCATGGGGCAGTGGAGCCGTCAAGGCGATTGACTGCCGACATGTGAGGAACCAGCAGGGCAGCGAATCGATTGGATATTGACAGCACGGGTGCATTTGGTTTTTGCATGCGTATAGTGACGTCACGGACAGTCAAATCCGAGTGTTTTGAGCTGATCAGACTCAGACGCATCCTGTCCAAATCAGATATGAAACTACCTCCCGCAAGTGCTTTCAATCCGTCCCGCAAAAATCGGATTTCATGTTCTTTGTGACTGTTCGGACGACAATTTGGACTAGGCTAATCTGTTTTAACTTAATCCACACTATTCAAATTGCTTTCTGAGTTGTTGCTTAAATTCAGATTTACTAGCTCCAGACTACAGACTGAGGGTGCCCCTAAAACCTGAAATGGAATTTTTCCAACATATATTTTAATTGTGTGCGTGTGGAAGAATAGTTGGAACATTGATTAAGCAGGCAGAGAAATAAAATGTTTCAAAAACATATGCAAAAGTGAGATGATGCTTTTGAAAGAGTTAATTTTAAAATAGCATATATCAAACAAATTAAAGATAAATATCATCATTCAGCAAAAAATGAAAGAATGAAATGCATGGACTACGATTATAATTGAATAAAACCAAATGAAAATGTTCCCAACAACTTCAGGGAAGCTTTATTTTATGTTGGCTTGATTTTACGTATCACTCACTATGAAATATGTTTTCACATGAGACAGACATACACACTCATATTTCTCTCTCTCCATATATTGGCTTGTAAAGGTGCTATGGAAAAACATGAAGATATAGTTAAAGTAAACCAACTCAACTGCTCAAAAGGCAAGCCAAGATAGAAAAAACCGACTGTCATGAGAAACTTGAATTAGTGTTGGCTGGAACTAGAACAGTGGGGCCCGGGGGTTGTGCCTTGGCGCTGCTGTGGCCTGGGGGGCCCTGGGGGGTTGTGCTTGCTCTGTCCTGGCCGGGGTCGACGGCTCCCCTTTTTGGTGGTGGTTTTCATTCATGCCAGATCCACCACACCAGCATCTATCGAAATTCAAACACAATCTGCTTCTTCCTCTGGTCGTTGCATCGGTGGAGGCTGATGTCTGTGGCTCTCACTCTGCTTCATCTATCCTTCCTTCCTTTCCTCAGTCTCTCCTTTGGTCTCTTGAGGTCTCCCTAATTTGTTGGAATTCAGATGTTTCTGGGGTTGGTGAAATACTCTGGTTGGTAACCCGGTGGGTAGTAGGTGATGTCTGGTCGGTGCTGGATTTCACTTTCCTTTCTTTTCTTTGATCCTTCCTCGGGTCTCCTGACAACCTCACGACTCTAGCTGGATTCTGAAGTATTTAGGTGAATAGTATGGGATTTTTAATAGGTTTTAGGTGAATTAATGAGTACACACTCACATGCACGCACACACGCACACACACATACACACGCACATGCACATACTCTCGCACATACAAAATATTTAAAAAAAAATAAAAAAGAGAGAGCAATGATGATGACATGTCGAATCGGTAAAATTACCGAATTAAAAATACTGAGCTCTCTCAACAAAAACAAAACAAAAAAAAGATTAACTTGCCCTAGAGTTCCATGAGTGTAAACCACAACATTTAAAAGAAGAACATGAGGTCAAGATGAAAATTATTCATGCTGAAGGAGATGGAGAAATGCCATAAATGCAGCAATAGCAAAACAGTGTTTTGTACAATAATGCCCTCGTTTACCTTTTGATAATTAAAAACATATCAATGCGACACAATTTGACCAAAAATGTATTCAGATATTATCCATCTTTATCCCTTTTATTCATTTCCACTCATTTCAAAACATGATGCCTGGATAAAGATGCATTAAAAAAAAAATAAGTAAGGGAAAATGAAAAACGGATCGCCTGTGGATCCCTCAGCATGCAGTTTTTTGTTTGTTTTTTAATGAAAAGTGCTGCAAAGCTGTTTCTGAAAGTGTGTCCTGTTCTGTCACAGGCTACCTCTACCATGGGCCTATGTGGGTGATTGTAATTATTTGGTGGGTCTATACAACCATCTGTACCATCAAATTCATTAAGCGGGTTACTTCTGCCTCTGAGAAATCTTCTTTTTGCTGTAGTCAAGGTAATCCGTTTTTACCATGCACAGTGAAGTATTCAGCCTTTACTGTGAAGTGCCCCTTCCAGGCCTAATTTAAATCTTAATTTAGACCTGGATTAGCTCTAGTCTTTCTTCAAAACAGAAGATTATTTAATTCAAGACTGGGACTAGTCTGAGACTATTTTAATCCATAATTTAGGAAACTATGGCTCGGTTTCTCAGAAAAGGCATAAACCTAGTCCAGGACTAATATGCTGTTTGAGCTGGTCTAATTTTAAATCACCTGCACTGACGCAATTTAAAATAGTCATAGATTTAGCCTGTTCTGGTTTAAGCAAAGCCAATTGCAAGAGTGCGGATTAGAGCTACTGTAGGACTGAATTGAAGATTAAAATAATCCTGCAAGGAGGCAGGTTTAACTTCATTTTAGTAGTGTTTGTAAAAAGGAACACAGATAGTTTGGTAGCGTGGAGTACTTAGAATATCTAAATGAGGCCAGCCAGGCAAATACTTGCGGATCGGAGAAATCAATTAATTAATTTGATGAAATAACTTTCAGAGATTGCTTTCGAATGTACAAAGGCGACATGTGATCATTGCTACATCTGTGCTGCACAACTTCCTGAAGCAGCAAAACTGGCCTGACAGAAGAAAAGAATGATCCGGATGATACCATCATGTTGGCACAAAAACCGAGGACTTACTCAGAGCTCCTTTCAAGTTGCAGCACTTCAGCTCTAAAATATATATATTTTTAACCAAGATATGATTGATTATGGCTTGTTTTTTCCTTAATTGTGTTTGTGATGTACAACATATATACTTAACATGCTGACAACTTTAATTACAAAACTAAAATAAGGCTTTTGTGGTGGCCAAAATACTCTCAAGTGGGGGGAAAAAATACATTCACAATGTATTTCATTACACAGCTTTCTCATACATCTTTCTTTGAACATCTCCCACTTCTAATTTCCTATCCGTATTTAACGTGTAAAATTGTCATTTTCATGTCTTTCCTATATTTAATTTTCTGCTCACAAAATTCCAAGCCTATCTTTTCATGCATGGACATCCTTCTTGGTCTCTGCTGGAAGGCAGCATCTTCTTTTAGGGATGCCATACCAGATGTGGAGGATTCACAGTCTTTGTGCAATGGCTCCTTCTCAAGGGTTAGATTCATTTCCTCTGGAAAAACATCAGTGGTAGAAAAACTCACATCGTCCTTAGAATGAAATAAAAATAAAAGGGAGAGACAGACAGTGGAATAATCCGTATTTACAAGCGGTAACTAATTTGGGTTCAGTTTTTCTTGTCCACTGTCCAAATGCTCATTATCTAGTTTCTTCTACAGGGTATATCATTCAATGTAAGTAAGCAATGTCACAAAATGTTATGACATTTGTGAGATCAGAACAGACATGTCTCACCTGCAGTTATTTGCATTGAATTCATTTCGATTGGCAACCCGAGCACTCATCTTATGTTCAATAACAGCAGTATGGCATTTAGGCTTCTTCCAATAACAGCATGGTTTCCCACAACTTGTTTTTGTAGAGTTTTTTTGTCATACTCTTTATAGTTTTTTTTTTAACATGTTCTTTTTCTTTCAGCCATGCTTTAGGGCCAGAATTTCCTCCATCAAAGCTGTCCTGAATTCCATTTCAGCTTTTTATGAGCACCATTCTCGTTTAAGCTTACTCCAGGACTCCATAGTCTAGGGCCAACTAAAACAAATTTAAGCCACGCTCATGCAAGCCACTTAAATGACCCAGCTTTAGTAGTCTGACTTAGGCTTCACATCTGTTATAGCATCACAGAAAGAAGATATGAAAGAAGAGTATGACATGACAACTGGAATTCTACAGGTAGAATTGGATATGAAATTAGGAGTGAGCTGTTCAAAGAAAGACGTGTGAGAATTGAGAAATCTGTGTAATGAAATAATTGTGAAAATATATTTTTTCCAGACTTGAGAATATTTTGGTCAACACAAAAGCCTTGGTTTAGTTTAAAATGTTAGTACATTTATATTGCGTATCACAAACACAATTGAGGCAAAAACAAGCCATTATAAACTATTGCATGGTTTAAAATACATTTTCTAACTGAAGTTCTGCAACATGAAGCATCTCTGCAAATTATTGTCTGCCAGCATTATGGGAACATCTGAATCATTCTGGTCTTCCATGGACGGTCAGGACAGTTTTGTTGCTTTAAAAGGGAGCAATGATCACCTATCATACGAAACTTGAAGCGGAACGTATTACGAGCGAAAAGTGAGGCAATACTGTATTTTATTGTACGTCGTGTGTCAAAATAAAGCGACAATGTGTAGAATTTAGTGCCATCTAGTGGTGTGGTAATAGAATGCAATACGGTGCCACACTTTGCAAACCTCCCACCATCCATAGCAGAAAGATGGTGGTGAAACATGGCACGGCGCTTTCCCATATAATTAGCGATTACTAGACCCACGATTATATAAAGTCAGAAGTCAGAAATGGTCAGTTCAAGCACAATGTCTTTGAAATTGCCACAAATGTGTCAGGATTGATACGTGGGGCAAAAATGTTTATTTTATGTTCTTTCTCTAAAATGTGCATTTTTATACTTTATTGGACTTAGACAGATTTTCAAAGTATTTGAGAGCTAAACTAAAAACTTTTTTTTTTCCACCTCTTCTAATTGAATCAGAAAACAAAGAAAATGTATGTATGTGGTACAGTGTTGTCTTGCAACCCAGAGGTTGTGGGTTCAATCCCATGCCGTTTTGACCACGTCGAAGTATCCTTGAGCAAGAAACGGAATCTCTTGATACTGCGTCATCAGTAGGTGAATGAGTAGTCAAATGTAAAGTGCTTTGAGGGCCTTGTAAGGTGGAAAAGCGTTATATAAATGAAGTACCATTTTACCATGAGGGAACACAAACCACTGAATATGTCACCTTTGTTCTCAAAATGTTTTGTAGAAAAGGAGAGTTAAGCTTTTGCAGTAAAGAAGTCAAGAAGGATTGTGTTTCACAGTAAATTACTAGTAGCTTTTGGACTATTGTATCTGTAGCGATAATCGATGTTGTCTTTTAGACGAATTAGTAATTTGATCAGCGCTTGAGGAAGTCGTAAAGTCATCCTCAATTTTTTTTTTTTTTTGTTCTCCTTTCCTCAAACATTTCACTCTTGGAAATATGCGCGAGGTCAACCTGGGGTTGGGGTGAGAGATAGCAACACTCCCCCTCTTTTTTCACCCTCGCAAAAAACGGCCAAAAGGCTTTCCAGCCTTTTGAAGTCAACCATCACCCATGTCACCAGGATGTTAATGTTTACTTTTCACCCGCCAGAACCACGAGTTTATGGTACTAAAGTGTCTTATCGGGGGCTCCATCCTCTCCCCTGTTCAGTTGGTGGATTAACACCACAGATAAACCCCAAACCAGATGTTTCAGTTGAAGCCAGGTCATAACCTTCTAGCGTCTAAACTTCTAGCTTCTAGCACCTATGACTTACAAAGCAATCTAACACATTTCATCTAAAAAATTCATCACATACAAGTGAACTTACGCACAACTGAATGTTTCACACCATGTATGTTTTGTTTGTGTTTGGAAAAGAATGTCATATGTATTTCAATCTCAAGAGATTTCTTAGTTACTCCGCAAAGAACGAAATTACCTCGTGCCGCAGGATTAGTCGATATGTGTAACAATAACATGTTTTGCTTGGAAGAACTTGGCTTGCCAGCCTGACCAAATTGTAATTATTAGTTATTAATTATTTAAATAATTTGGAGTTTAAAAAGTCTTGGAGTTGAGTCGAGTCAAAGAGGGAGGGGTCGGTCCTCCTTCCTCCTTGAACACGGCCCACAACTTTAAAACAGCGGGCGCAAGCTATTGCTCTCTCTCTCGTCTTTTGCTGCTGTTCCTGTTATCTTCCACCTTTTTTTTTTCCGTCCATCTGGCCCAGAACTGACAAAAGGGCTCCCCACGTGGCACCTTTGTCCAAGAAACGACCAAGTGTCTCGGACTTGGCAATCGCACCGGAGGCGCAGTGCACGAAGCCGGCACGCGTCCGCACTGTCAAACGGACACATCCTTAATTTTTTTCGTTTTTTTCGTATTTTCTTTTTTGTGTGCTTGTCCCACCTCGGCAACACAAACTTTTCCGTGACCCAGTGGGGACCCAGCAATCACAGTTGAACGGACGTGCGCAAGTCCAGTGCGTCACCTCGCACCTGCTCTCCGAGTTCCATAGCAGCGAGAGCGGGTCCATCGGCTGATCTCCCCCGGGACGCAGACACGCAGCGAATCTTGGCTTTAGGTGGTTGGGCAGCTGAGACGGGGATCTCCCTGCGCGCTGAGAGGACAACTCCGGCTGAAGTCCTGAGTTGAGCTGTGTCGGCCTCGTCCGACTGTGTAACAATTTTTCATAATTTTTATTTTTGCCTTGTTTTTTTTTGGAGCAGTTTTTGTTTTCCTTTCTTCTTTCTTCAACCGATCTTCCCTCCGCCCGCTCGACCCAACTCACTCCAGTAAGTTGCACGTCTCATGACCAATTTGACATATCGCTGGTGCAACTTCCATTTAAAAAATCTCACAGGTTTGGCAAGTCAAACCTTTCCTTTCTACCTCGTTAAATGGTTCCTTTCTCATATCTATTCTTATTTCTATTAGTTTACTTTTATGTTTATTTTCTCCACCGAATGATAGTTAGGTAGACAGTATTGTGACCGTAGTGAATAAATGCATGCTTTTTTTTTTTAAATCTAGTTCAGTCTCAATCGTGCTTGTGTGCAAGTGGATTAGTAATTCTTTTAGTAACACAAAGAACCACAAACCTTGAATGTGGCAACTTCAGATTATGAATAAATAAATGAGAATTTGGATTTTATTTGTTGTGTTTCTCCAAACTGAAAGTAAACAGAACGTGGTGCCCCTATAAGCGATTGGGGAAATTACAACTTCCTCAAGCGCTGATCAAATTACTAATTCGTCTAAAAGACAACATCAATTATCGCTACAGAATGGTGCCCCGAGTGAGGCACCAATATGTAGCGATTATTTGGGTTGCCCCAGAGGTTGCTGAGGAAATTACAACTCCCCTGAGTACCGTCTAATTTTCTCATAAGACATTACGGCAACCAAAATAATCGCTACATATCTTTCATGAAATATAAGATGCTCTATGTAGGAAATTGGACATTGAATAGCTACTGCCACGTGTGGCTGAAAAATTAAACTGCACACTCCCTTTTTCACATGCACACTGTCCGCATGATGTCACATGCGCAGGCAGAGGGTGGGAAATTTGAACCTGAACCCAGTCTGAAAACTATTGGCCAGAGGCTTCACCCATTGTGAACAGCTATGGTGTTAATCTGCTAATTAGAAGGTTTGAGTCATAAATGGCCAAATATAAAGGCTATTGTAAAGATATTTTGGGGCAAAATCCTACACAGAGCAGCTTTTAGCATATTGATATTGTTTCCCTGTGTTCACTGTTCATTGTTCGTGCCTGGAATTGATTTATCAAAAGCTCATCCAAAGGACATTTAAAAGAGAAGAAAACCTGCAACGGTTTAGATCTGTCAAATGCCTTAATTGGATTTTTGTCCTCAAAGGATTTTAAAGTTGTTTTGGAATTACATTTGAGTTATTGCAGCAAACATGTCATCTCATTGGGCTCAATAAGTTTTTATTATTATTTTCTGCTGTCCTGTCAAATTATTTTGGTCTTCCAGGGTACCACTGGGATTGAGCAATTATTCCTTTGCACATTTGTTGTCATGATGTGAGTGATGCCACAGCTAAATAATCCATCAGGATTCCGATGGGATGATGATGGAGTAATATGAATTGCATGCGAATTTAAGGGATATTTTTTTGTGTTTTATTGTATGCCACACTCACAGTTAACATGATTTAACATAATTAATGTCTCTTTTTGATTAGTTCAAAAATGAGAATGAAAATTAGTTCAAAATGAGCTGCATCTTTAAAAAAATGTATTTACGTTATCACTGTGTTTTGGGTTTGGTCATTGTGTTGATGTTGTCAGTTGCTATGCAGTGATGATATTTGTAGTTCCTATGCAGTGGTTATGTCACTTATGATGATCATGTCTTAGCCACACTTAGTTTGTCTAGTCAAGAGGTGGGCAATCTCGGTCCCTCTAGTCTCTTGTGATGGTATTTGCAGAGCTTAGCATTTCCATTTATTGTCAGTTCCTGTCAATAACAATGCCCAACTTTGGCTGAGAGCTTCCGCATATTCGGCAAATGCTTTATAACGCGAAGCCTCACAAAAATACATGAGAAGGACCGTCTGTACTCACTCCGATCGACAGACATAAACGTTGTAGAAGCCAATAACTTAATGAACCCTTACTCTTATAAATTTGCCCTTTTTAAAAATGTAATAGTTTTCAGTTGATGCTCAATCCATGTATTGTGCACTCGCCCAAAAGCTGCCGTCTTCATCTACGGGAAGTGACGATTAACGGTGCCCAGCTCTGGATATTTGTAGTGCCATGCAATTGCTATGTCACTTATGATAAAGGTAATTTGAATTTGAATTGACTCCACCCAACTGCATGTTGAATTTAATTTGAATTTGAATGTCAGGAAGTGGAATTGAATTAATTGCAATTTGGAAAAATTCATTCTCTTCACATTTCAGTGGCAATTAGACTTTTAATATACATTTGTCTTCCAATTGTAAGTACAGAGATAACATTAAGTACGTTTCCTTAATGCAGGAAAGCTTAGCAATGTATTTTGATTTCAAAGTTATGAAATTAAGCAATGTTTTTGTAGTTAGGGGCAGGGTGGCCATCGGGGTTTTCAGATGGCCGGTACATTTTCGGGCAGGTGGCACCGACCTCCCCGCTCTCCCTCAGTGCTTACTAAGTATGCTTTAAAAAATTCTGGGAGACCATCCACCCGGTCCTTTTATCTTTAATGTATTTTACTATTATAGTAAAAGTAATGTCCAGAAGTCTGCATATTTTTAGTTGAGCTATTGACTGGATGCTGGAAAGATCAAGTACACAGCTGTGGAGTCCTTTTCATTTAATGCGGAAGAAGCTCTAATCTTTCCAAAATGGTTTCTATACTGATACTGACTTGGCTGCCCACCCACACGGGGGCCAGCTCAGCCTAGCGTGAATACGTGTCACGTGGTCTTAACTGGTTTCAACTAGTAAGTGTGCCAGAGTGCAGACAGATAGGAAGACACCAAGCTAGAACAGGTCACAGTAACACAACTGCCTAGCTCAAGGCACTATCTAATCATTAAGGGGCACCTCTGAGAACTTGGATAGTTTAATTATGCATTATGCATTATCCAAAATAACTCTAAAATCAACCTGCCAACTCTTCTCCAATTGGAGGTGCTTGTCTGACGTCACACCGTCGCCACTCTTGAATCAAACATTTTGCAGTTGGAGGCACTTTGCAATTGTGGCAGAAGTCCACTTTCTGCGCCGATCTGTGCCAGCCAGCAACGGTCCATTCTGAAGCCCCCGCCAATTACCATATACACAATCAATGGGTTTGATGATGGCACATTGCGTCCTCCTTAATGCAGTGTGAGAAGGACTTTAATATTGTTGATTTTTTTCTAGGAAGAAATTGTGTGAAAAAAAAAGTGTGACCCTAAGTGTGAATGAGTGTTTGTCTACATGAGCACTGCGATTGACAGGCAACCAGTCCATCCAGTAGGGAGAACAAACTGTACAGAATTTTTTTTCTGTGTTTTAGAAAAAGAAATCATCTTTCTTAACTGGGACGGAGACTTATTGAAAATCAACACGGAGAGCAACCAGACAGAGCTCTTGCTGAAAAACACAACTTTTGTAAGTGTTTAATGCCGCACTTGTCACTTAAGGTTAACAGGCTTCCTTTCATTTGTGAAAGTCCTTTGCATTCAGATGTTTTGGCTTTCATGTTGTGTCCTTCCCACAGTCCAATTTTAAAGCCTCAAAGTTTGCAGTTTCACCAGATCTGAACTTCATTCTTCTGGGATATGATGTCAAGCAGGTAAGACATTCTTAGTAGTCATGCTGCATACAGATGCGGGTTGTGGTGTTTTACTTGAAGCTACTAATACCAAGGCTTTATAGTTTATGAGCAAGAGGTGTGACTAACATTTTTATACCAGTCTTCCCCAGGGATGTCTAGCAAGAGGGTACACATCTACATACTGCACGTACTGTAGAAGCCCTTGAAATATTGGAGTTACAATATTTCACTATTCATAATCAAAGTACAAAGAATTTATATTGGTCTAACTCTATGACCATGGCAGTAATATAATCGAATGTGTTCATTACAATGGTTTAGTACATCTCCCAGTACACAAGGTCACACTGTGTTACAAACAGGCACAGCTCCAGGATTTTTTCACTTCCGGGGCTAAAGGTGATCTTGACCGATGCATTGTGGGGCCAGAACTTTAGCTCACAGGAAGCGCTTTGTGCTCCCAAACCGGAAACATGTCTAGTGTGGGTATGATCCCCGATTGTGAACAAGTACACATGATAGATTTTTCTTACATGTCACCGTTTTTAAAACAGGGTGTTTTTCTGGACTACTAATTTTATGTAAGGGTTCAAATTTGGGCCTTAAATATTTAATTGACCTTTTTGTGGATGTTTTTGCCTATTTTACAAAGCTAGTTCAAAGATTTTATATTCCTAAATCACACCATTTTAGATATTTGCAACTTAGAAGCTTTGTTAAAAGTATCATACCACTTTTCCCAAATAGCCTCCCACAACAGTTATGGATGATATTATGTCTTTAAATCCAACAGACTAAAGACTTGTGGGAATATGATCTTCAAGCACCACTTGGAGATGGACTGTGGTCCAAGGTTTTGGATAGGGTACATAATTCTTCTGTGTGCTCGTCATGCTCTGATTCAATTTAAGATGTACATCGGGTGCACTATTCTAAGGTAAGATTGTCCAGAATCTTTCCAGAAATCAGCCTTTTGTGTGATAGGTGTAAGCTAGCGGATGCAACACTGATCCGTATGTTATGGTTCTGTCCAAGTTTAGAACATTTTGGAAGGGTATTTTTGAAGCCCTCTCCATAGTGTTAGAGGTTGGAATTACTCCTGATCTTTTAATATCGATATTTGGAGTTTCACTTCAGGGTCTGTGGCTGCCTACTTGGGGGTGTAGGGTCGTTGCTTTTTACTACCCTTTTGGTGCGTTTGATTGTTTTCAGGTGGCCCCACCCAAAACTTCGCACTGGATAAGGACGTGCTGATGAACCTCAGGCTTGAGAAAATCAAATACTCTCTGTGGTTCTGAAAATAAATGTCATAATACAGGGGACCTTTTCTTTAATTTTTTGATAACACCGCCACACAATTGCAGGAATGTTATATTGCTAATCCAGCTATGGTGGATGGCCTGACAACAGTATGGTCGCTTTTCATGCTGTTCCTACTTGGTAGAACATCTAACTTTTTATTGTATTCTATTCGGATACTGTCACCATTATGTATTGGGAGTGATGGCACCGAAGAACTCTCTCTGGACGTTTATGATTAGACTCAGATTTTATGGTGTGTTGTGTTGGATAAGCTTAGAGCAGGGGTGTCAAACATCTGTTTTGTATTCTTGTTAAACCAATAAAAAGACATTTGAAAGAAAAATAAAATTTTATGTAAGGTTTAAGTCTAGTGGATAAAAGAGTATTTAGGCTCGTCATAAAGAATGCAGCATTTGACAACAACTCATTGCCACAGACCCGACCCACCAAAGGTCGCAGACTCGTTTCTACCCTGGCCCCAGGACGAAGGTACAGGGCCATCAAAACAAAAACAAATAGATTAAGGAACAGCTTTTTCCCCTAGGGCTGTAGCCGCCATCACCCCACCTACAGAAATGCACATATTAGCCCCCATAAAACGGAAGAACTGACTGAGGCAATCCCCCTTTTGCATCTTTACACTTTCTGCTACCTCTGATTACTTATTTAGTTGCCGATTGACCAAAGTTTTTATACAGATACTACTCTTACACCGTGGTCATACTTTACTTGAATGTGTTATTGTTTTAATAACTTGCTTTTAAATGTTATCTATGTGGCTCTTCATTGTTGTGCGTCGACAGGGTGAGGAGTACTGAATTAAATTTCTACACGTACAATGACTTTGACAATGAATAAAGTCTACTTCTCTTTACACAGTCAAATCTTTTCATAAGAGTCAGAATGAATTTGCATGGTTAAAAATAACAAGATAATAAGTGACCAACATTGAAACATAACAATCTCATGCTTGATTATGATTATTATTAAAATTTATTTTTATTTTTATTCACTTTTGGATCTTTGGCTGACTGTAGTAGAATGTCTGCCATTACAGTTATGCTGAATACGTGTGTGACTTGTACAATTGGTCAACAGTTAAACACACTCACATGGAAAGAACAATCTATCCTTATTAATGCTATCTGCCCCCCCACCCTCACCCCCAAC